>NC_092638.1:55626884-55796884 GCF_039555335.1 Amphiura filiformis
CAACGCACATGCCACGCATGTAACATCACAATCTCTCTACTATTTGTCATAGGTACAAATTATGTTCTTCAGATGTTTTAATCCAAATTCATTAAAAATATGAATACGACAGAAATATATTTCAGAACATTACATACCTTGTGCTATTGTTCTTGCGAACGGCGTCAATACCAGATATTCGTAATAAGCTATACAAAGTTGAAGTGAAAAACGAAGCATAATACCGATGTTCAGTGTAAGGCATATTGGGCGACATATTTGCCTAAAAGAGATAAAACGATCATCATTATTAATATCACATATTTTCTGAACATTGTGGTCATCATCATCATCATCATCACTGTCATTGTTATTTTCAATATCATCTGCACATCCTCAGAAAAGAAGCTGTATTATCCTTTTCGACCACACCACTCTTCGCCATACATACATTCTCCCAGCCACATTTCCCTAACATAATATGAAATTAAAGAAAAAAGAAGGAAATTTAATCAGGCAGAGGCGGGGCTATCACGTATACCATATGACCAGCGCCTTAGACCGCTCGACCACGAAGGACTTGATAGTGTCATCGTGAAAATGTAAACATATAATATTAATAAATCGCAACTTCATTACTACATCAAATTTTGGAATTTTATCTGCTTAAAACATTAATGTGTATTATAATAAAGCTACCATTATTTATATTGTTGAATTCTCAAGCGCAAAGAGACAATTAATACGAGGGTCCTATGAATAGGCCTACATACACAATACATAAAATCGATTTTGATATCGGCCACGTGCTCTGCTGTGCATGTGGTTTCCCGCAGTGGCGGAAGTTGTATTACGAAGTGCATCCGAACTCCATTTTGAAGCAAATGATTTTGACAAGGCATTGGATTGTTCCAGTTTGCATCCTAAATCCACATTAGACCCCTAATTTTATTTACGAAATCAAAAGATTAGATTATCATAACAACAAAACGGTAATCTTTTGTCGGGTCTAATGTGAAAATTACATAAAACAGTTTTTACAGAATTAATTTTCACTTAATTCCAAAAATAAAATGGCGTATATAAGATTGAAATAAATTCTCTACCTTCTATACTAGATCAATTGTGACTCAAGTTGTTATCAAAAATTGTTGTGATAGATGTACAGTTAATATTCATATATTCTATTACCTATCTGATGGTACAGTTTTTACACAGAAAATATTTATTTGCAAAACCTGCCACTCGGCTTTTTCCGGAAAGGTCACAGGGTCGCCGTGACCTGTGCAATAATTACAATTAAAATTTTCTTATTCTAACAGCAAGCGTTTCTAAAATTCAGTATGGCGAAATGTCGTGTACTTTTCGACTGACCCAAAAATTGGAAAAAACAGGGTCGCGGTTTTTGTTTTCATATATAAATTTTGGTGAAAAATTCACAAAATGTTTTTCCATTGTAAAATTTGTCCCGCTTAAATCGATATGTTCCACATTATCTTTTTTTTTTTTTTAATCAAAGTATGAGAACATATAGGCTAAAATATAATAATGATAAAAAATGCTTTTTTTACGCCAATTATTATTGGTCTCGCTATGAGTTTTAAAGTAATGGACCAATAAATATGGGCTCAATCGATCCAATTTCATAACAAAAATGACTAAGACAAACGGTATAAATCATTCTTTACCGTCGCATTTTGCGAGGAGCTTGCGGTTTTTAATATCATCCAGGGCAAAATATTTTTAAAAAGAAAAAAAAGAAATAATAATAATAATAATAATAATAATGACAATAATAATAATAATAATAATAATAATAACAATAATAAACCGACCGACATACTGATTTTTAAGGACAATAGAATTTTTATTTTATACTTATCAGCAGTAGTAGTAGAAGCATCATCATCATCATCATCATCATCATCATCATCATCATGTTCACTGTCATCATCCGCATCGTTTCATAACAACTGTCGTCATCCTCAGTTTCGTCGTTGTCTTCATCTTTATGACATTAATATCATCTTCATTATCATCATCCTCATCGCCACACAGTCCTCACCGACATTACTGTTATCATTATCACAGTCATCATCATCATCGCCATCCCATCATCATCGACATCCGGGTGCATAATGTGCTTACCTCTAACAGATGCAAATTGAAGTCCTCATCCGGCACAAAGTCCCATCTTGTGATGCAAAAAAACGAATCTCTCCTGGAAGTTTTGTATTGATGATGAGTTAATTATTTTTAACAAGGTGTCTATAATAGCGAACAAGGTTTTGCTGAGTTCTATGCATTTGCTAGCCGTAACACTTCCCTCAGTCTAAATTCCTTCTTAATGAGATATATTCTTAACAAGTATTATATGCAGATTTGGGCTATACAAGTTAAAATCCATATACCCCATATGGAAGACATAACCTTGCTCTCCCTCATATAGGTTGTAGATTTCAAATGGAGTCACCCATTCAGGGAAAATCCAGTGAAATTTACACTCTTAGTGTGGGAGGTAACCGCGATGTCTTCGATTATTTTGGGGGTGTATGGATTTCAACTGGAATAGCCCAATTGAATTGTAAAGCAGTTGTCTCGGTGCAAATAACTATTTTAATAATATGATGCAGTACACCTTTGACTAGAGTGTATTTTAATCGTATATCGCGTATTTAATGCGTTTAAACGCACTTGTCTATGATTGGCTGCTGAGGTGATCTGCTGTTGCCGAGTGAAAATTTATGAATGAACTTTGTGCCGTACGCATTGTTAGCTCAAACTTTGCAACATCACGGAACTTACGCGCTCGTCATAGGGGCACTGCAAAATATTATAATGTCATATCTTACTTAAAATCATACCTTTATTTCAGGCATACCCGAGGTAATTAAATATGTGCTAATATATATGTGACCCGTTCCGACAAAACCAGGAACAAGTCGCATTTTTGACATTTCATGATTTGAATAAAAATGTAAGCACGAGACAATATTAAGCTTCAAAATTATACCAAAAGTATATGCATAGCATCAACACTTTTCAAGAGAATGGATAATTTTGTAAAATAATGATACCTTTATTTTTTTGCCAAATCGCTAGTCTCAGCAATGTGCTAATTAGTTTTCTGCCTTGCACATGATTGAATAGGGATTAGCAAAGTTCAACTGTCAAATATTGATTAAATAATCCTTTTCATAAGTACTTTCAAGGATTTGAAAGTCCACTCAGTCCCCAAGGTCGGATACCATGAAATTAAGAATTCCAAAATTTGATATTTTTTTTATGTTATGGGAATGTCTATAATATAAAACATGCCTAGTGATTTGTTCCTGGTTTTGTTGGAGCTGGTCACATATGTACTTACTTGGTAGGATTTAAATAACGTTTTATTGATGACCATTTTTGTTCAAACACATCTCTAACGGCGTCGTATATTTGAATTTGAATCCAATTGGTGTCATAGCCTATTAAATAGAAATATCGCACAAAAAGAAAGTTTACTTCGGTTTTGGGTGGTAATAATAAACGATATAAACGAGCGAAGAAGTCTTCCAGTTTGATGCCACACAATGTATAAAAAGAATTTCAATTCATCCACATTTGAACGACTTTGTGTAAATTGGTGCAAAGGGCTAATGTTGACTCATTATTCAGTCTCATATAGCCTTGATTACGAATATGGGTTGGGTGTAACAATAAAATTGGTACAATTTTGAAAATAATATGACACAAATATGCCGCTTATGTTTTGGTTTGATATTTATATTTCTATCAAGATTATTTCTTTAGCCACCAGATAAGCTTTGTTTCAATAAAATCGATGGTATACAAGTGAAGGTATGGCCAATTATGTAATCTAGTCTTAAAATCGCTCGGGCCACTTTTGTCTAAGTGTTACAAAAGTGACTGAATAGAGTTGAACCATGGATCAGTTGGCCGGTGCTCTTATGATAGGTAGTTTTAAACAATGGGGTATTCGAAGTGGTAGAAATGATTACACAATAGAATATCTCCTTGAGTTTTTGAAAGTAACAACTAAGCACTGACATAACAACCTCATTTACTACAAATTGTGGCTGCAGCTCAACAACTTCATCCCCAATTCACGTTGGAAACAATACGATTGTTAATAGCTCATTTTCCAAGTTCAAAGACTACAAGTTAGTGACCATTTTGTTGCCATTTTATATTTACCGATTAACAGATGAGGTCATCTAGCAGACTTTCTTACAGTCGACTACAGTTTATCCTGTTAAATGTAAACTTCGACGTACTTGGTGCGAACATTCTTGCGCCAAACGGCGATCGTTTTATTTTTGATGTACATTGGAACTGGTTCTGTGGTGCCTAAAAACCCGGAGGCGAATTGACACGGGGCGTGGTTTTAAAGAATATACCATTTTGGAAATCCCGAAAGCCATTGCGTTTTAACCAACATACGTCACGCTGATGGAGGCATTGTTAGCAACCATCGTTACTGTGCATATGGCCAATATCGACCAGAAAACCCTGGTTTTTCAAATTCAATTCGATTGTCAGAGTTTTTGATAAACTTGGTTTTTCGACTTGGTTTTTAAACCTGGGTTTTTCTGTTCTGTTGTATAATATACTTGCCATAAACGTAGTACGTAGGGTTTACGGGATTTTATGGAATGACCGATTTATTATACAGTATTAGTATGCCCTTTAACATCTACATGTGTTATGCTAGAGGCATTTTGAGGCATGAGTTATTACCATCGGGGGAATTCCCTTTATGCCTTTGTAGTTAAAGTTGGCCGTTTCTCTTTCGCACTTGCAGCTTAACATTTTTTGGTCTATTGGTCACGTATTTATATCGATACAAGAGTAGCTTTGGCACTGAGCCACACTGCAATGAATATAAAAAATATGAAAATAAATCTGTACCTTCTCTCGCAAACACAAGATGAGCCCCAGTAGCTTCTTTGTACTTGTACTTCCCAGCAATCTGGAACATCAAAAATAGAAATCAGCAAACAGGTGTTAAAACAGACTACTACACTTAGTACCAAAAAATACCAAAAACAAACAAAAAAAAACCCCAAAAACTCACAAGGTCATATCTTAAAATCCTGTGCATCAAAATGAACCAAAATTACACACAGGATTAGTTCAATACTCTACTCTAAACACATGCCAGTAACCAAGCAGTTGTGCAAATGACACAACAGCAAAATGCACTGACATTGAACAGCTTCCTGGACAACATTAACAGCCAAATAATTTGCACCGAGGGCCAAGATATCGTCAGGAGTCTTAGTGATAAATCACTCTAAAAGAGTAAAAGTAAAGTTTCACTAGTGAGACATATGGAAAGGTTTCTATACAAAAACGATTCTCTTATAAATCATCATGCGCACAGTTTCCACCTCGATACACCTGGGCACACATTTTCGTCCACGAGCTTCCTAGCATAGAACAACAAGCAGTGAATGAGTGCATAGCAATGCAAGACCTGTGGAGCCTCTAGCTGAAAAATGGGCATCTTTGATTGGTTTTTGTCGAAACCTCAAGTGTTCCCTTCATCTAATCAGAATTTTTTTTTATATCAAACGAAAGCTAACACTTCCCCCTAAAAACACTTTTCGTCACTAGGTCAACAGATAACGCAATTCAATGTAATAGCAAGGCGAATGTGGAAAATCTGTTGAAAACTACCTATCCAAGCACATTTTTTGACCAACAAGTAGGTTTTAAAAGTCAAAATCTCAAGTGTTCCTTACAATATTTTTCAAATTTTATGTCATTAAATGGAAAAGCAGACTTATATTGACCATATACTAGAGTCACTAGAACGAGCAATGGCCAATTCTCTTTCAATTGCAAATCTTGTGCAACAAGTTACTATTTTCGCCTGTTTTGTCATACGGTTGTAAATTCAATGAACTATGACTTTAAAAAAAGGGCGCTTACAGATTGATATGGAAGGTATTCCCGGCGATGTATGTCAAGTTACCACCCGATTGAATTAGAAGTGCCTAGAAGGGTATACGAGAAGCTCCTACATACTTTAGTTTGATGAACAAGTTACCATTTTCTGGAATCTTGGTTTAGCAGCACGTCGCATGAGATAGCATCGCGGTGTCTTCATTCTCAATCTTAAAAAAGTTGATGAAATTATTTTGGTATGTAATAAAAGCTTGAATCGTTAGCGTTAGTAAACCCAAAAAAATATTTAAATCAATTCACAACTTTTGAAGATATATTCTTTGAAAGAAAGGTACTCGTTTTTAACTCTGTCCACGGAGGAGGTTTGGCTACTTCAAAGATTGTAAAGAGTACACGTACCCATGCATGAATATTAAGGATTTCCTCAATAACTTTATAAAATAACTTTATTTAGGGAATGAGCTTTACTGGTGGACTTATGGTCTATGGATTTTGTTAAGTGTCATTAATTTGTGGGTGTGGGATGGGACTTCTTTTGCTATACTTGCAGCTACTTATTTTTTCTTGATGTTAATGCCTTTTTGTTTTATTATGTTCCTTTCTTTCATTTTTTTTTTATTTCTTTTTATTTACAACATAAGTCATTATTCTTTTTGGGATTAAAGGTAGCCCATAAAAGGGCTTTTTGGTTTGTCTTTGGTTCTTTTAAGTGAGTTTACTGTGTTGCTCTGCACTCTACCTGGCATGCCTGGTTGCCTCCTTGGCTAATACAGGTTTCAGCCCTGGTCCTCATTGCATCAATTATGTTGCATACCATCATTGTGCGCCTGATACTTGCGAATGTAGTAGTAATACGTTTGCGAAAATCTTATAGGCTAGCTGGTGGTCCTCGCTCATCATGCTCATAGACGCTGCTTTGGATTTTGCCCCAAAGGAAGAAATCAATTGTTGTGAGGTCTGGTGATTTTGCAGGCTCTCCAAAGCATGGCCAATCCAACCACTCTGTTTGCTATCCGTGGACAGAGTGAAAAACAGGTACATTTCATTTTAAAGGCATATCTTCAAAGTTATAAGCCGTTTAAAAAAATTGTTTTGGTTTGTTATAAAGCTAATGATTAAAGGTTTCCTTACATACCTTCGAAATAGGAGAAAAAGACGGCACAATAAAAGTTTTGTTTGTGTTTTGGGACACCCTGTATTTACAATCCTCCAGTCACCTGACCATCTAATGCGTGGACAAGTGTCAGTAGATCATCGTAGATGGCGGGCAGGTGTAGATCGTATTCGGCCAGGCGGCTTCCCTGTTGAGTGCAGGCTTTGTGTCTTATCTCTATTAAATTTTTTATTTATAACTTCTTCTCAAAGATGTTTGAGAAGTTGAAATGTTGTATACAGCCTTGGAAATGTATAAGACACATTTCAAAAGAGTTTTTTGTGATCGCAGGAGGGGCCTACCTCCGAAAACAACAAAATAAAAAGTGCCTCCTCCTCATTTTCGGATATCATTCACAACGCCGTATACACAAAATGAGGCGTTAAATATCGCTATTTAGAGCAGTGTCGTTAAAAAAGCCCCTCCTTCCCCTTTTTCAAAACACCAGGACGCTGAACATGTTTTTATTTTTACCTGGCCTAACCTGATCTTCCCAGAATTGTGACCACCGGCTCTGCTAGGGGTTGGGGGGGGTTGTGGTGGTGTGTGTGGTGGTGTGTGTGTGTGTGGGGGGGGGGTGTTGCATGAATGTCCTTTGAACAGGGTGCCGATAGATGTACTTGTCTCACCAACATAAGCGTTCGCATATTCGTAGCAGCTGGAGATTACACAATATTTGTTAAAATCTTGTCTTTCAGATGAACTAAGAAGGACCTGATGACATTGACCGGTTTGTGGTAAGCATTGACCATGTGGTCACAGAAGCTTCCCTCAAACTATAATATTCACTGGCATATTTATACGATTGAAAACAAAACCGCAAAAAACAGTGGATTAAATTATTGTTACAGACAACCATTGTATTCTTTGTCGTGAAGAGGGGCACAGGCTACAAGCCTCGAGTACATTGCGCCGCAACGGGATTTTGACTATACTTTCGTGAGCACAACCGGAATAAACAGCACGTGATTTGCCCGTTTTTTCCCAAGTTTGCTTCCGCGAAATAGAATCACGTGTTCCTTAAACTGTCAGAAATACTACAGAAGGATTTTTTGAAGGAGGTTAAAGATGACTTGCCGACTAGTACTTACTTGGTCTTTTCCTTTTTCCAACTCGAGACGAAAGATATCTAGATTCGATTGGTCAATACCATCCGTAATAAAGGTTTTCCGGTCGGTAAAATCTTCCGGGTCATACTGTTTTGTGCAGCACCGGATGACATATTTCGTGTCCATGATATAAACTCTAAGCGGTTCAATCGAGGTCACAATCACATAGATTCCAAGACTTAACTTACGTCCCTGTCTCAAATATGGATTGGATATATATTCTTGAATTATACTTTCCTTATTCATGTCAAGCTCTGAAAAAGGAGATTACGAACGAATTAACGAAAAAAAACATACTTTTGCTTGTAACTCTTACACTGATAACTAAATTTATAACCTGGTTCTTTACTTACACTTTAAGTAAGAATACGACTCCATTTTAGGAGCTTTTACACTGATAACTATAACCGGGCTCTCTACTTACACTAAGCAGACGACATGAATATATTACCTTCCAGTTTTTTCACTTGATTCCCTCTGTGGTTAACGTTTTTCTGCATCCATAATCGATTTATGTCTTTGTTTTGTTTTAGCTATAAGAAATAAAGGGACAGAAAGGTTTTGTGATGCAATCGTAAGCAAATAAAGTTAACCAAGATTCAGTGGCGTAGCGTGAGTCGTCCTATTAAGGGGGTCGACCATGGCCGGCAGTGTTGTAGTCGAGACCGGCCTATCCGAGACCAAGACCGAGACCGAGACCCGGCAGTCCGAGACCGAGACCAAGACCGAGACCGAGACCAAGACCGAGACCAGCTGGTCCGAGACCGAGACCAAGACCGAGACCGGCATGTCCGAGACCAAGACCGAGACCGAGACCGGGCTTGAAAGTAATATCAATGAACAGTGGTGCCTCAAGCATTAGAATGGGGGGGGGGGTCAGTTGGGAACAATAATAGGCCTATTTTGGTCGGTTTTCAGTATTGAGACATTAAAAAATCAATATCAGACTATTTTAGCCGTTAATGAAGGTGTGTTTTTATGGGTACGCGCAGAAAATGCTGCAATTTCACCGTATTTTAGCCCAAAACACAGTGTTTTTTTGTGATAAAAAGGAAGACACAATAATCACAGGCAAATCCTGAATTATTTTGTCTTATATTTTGATTTTTAGGGGGGACGGGGGGTCGTAACCGTTGCAAATATTTAGGGGGCGCGTCCCTCATCCCCGCTCCTATGTTAATAATGAATGATAAATTGATAATTATCTCAGTGACTGGTACAAGATGGGCCATAAAATCCATATTCTTTTCAAGCAAGGTACCAAAAACCATTTGGGCAAATGCAGACAAATATGAGGTCTTGCTGAAAATAGATTTTACTGTAAATATAATGTAGGATTCTGGAGATCGAGATAGAGTTTGTAATGATGAATTTATAGAATATTTAATTAATAATTGGGCCTGATTATAAATAACTGAGTAGATCTGGAGGTAAAAATGAGAATGGTAATTTGAGATTTAAGTTTAAATCTTTTATGATTCAATTTATGAAAACTGTTTGTGCAGAATTAACTGCTGCCAAATGACCAAAATGGCCGAGACCGAGACCAAGACCGAGACCAGCAGGTCCGAGACCGAGACCGAGACCGAGACCAAGACCAGGCTTAGCTGGTCTGGTCTCGAGACCGAGGCCGGTCTCGAGACCTACAACACTGATGGCCGGGGGCGCCGACCATAATGGGGTGGTATTAGTCGTTCGTAAGATATTCCTATGCGAATTTCTCAATTTTCAACGGCCCGTCAAACAAAAAAAACCCACCCCCTGTCCTTATGATATTATGCTAAGAATCCCCTTACTAACGGCAAGGCCTGAACTGGTTTCTTATTTATTTATTCATTTAAACATCCTAGTGCGGTTCGTGAACATATAAATAGTCCAATTTTAGTGGTAAGCTTTTCCCGTCTTTTTTACTTCACAAACCCCTGACAGGCTACTTGCTTACTCTTCAATAAGTCACCAAATTCATGACTTTTTTTACTAATTAAGGTTAGCAATTGAGGTTAGCGACTAATGTTGTTTGAGCACAGAATAATGGTTAATTTGGCACATTCTGTTTGAGACCTCACTACATTCACAAGACGTGCACTCAGCCGTGACATACATGATTGTTTCAAATGTGGTATCACTGTAAAAGGGAATAAAGTAGTTATTCATTGATATGCAACATGATATGGACATGTCGCCAATAATATGAGATATAGATGCTTGAAGAAACTTTTGTTAAGTAGTTTATGTGTAGTGTTAACACACCTGGATGATTGAGAATATTCATAGATTTACCACACTATTAACGAAACATTATGTATTTAGTTTAATATTGCTTGACGAAATATTTGAGACCAGTTTCTAATATATTGGAAAATTTTTCATTTTATAGACCCAGCGGAAAAGATAGCCTCCTTAGTCAGTGTGCTGACTACGCAAGTGAGAGAAACATTGGAGTACAAACCTCTTCCAAAAAGTGTTTTTTTTGCTGCGGGATCAGAAAGGACTTGGGCACGTATTTAAGTATCCCTTGAGTTGTCAGCAATGCCTTGTGGGTAATTTTCACCATGCCGTGAACCTGACTAACCTGTAAAAGGGCGGGAAAACAACAAAACAATGAAACAGTCAAATGAATAAACACGATATGGCAACAAATATTTTAGTACAAATGGGTTCTCTCAATGCAGATACTATCCAAAAGTGTATTCGTTTTGAAAATGTTTGAAGAAAATTTGCGAAATTAGCATGTCGTTGAGATATGACAATAAAATTCTAGGTGTAGACAATGTGCTTTTCTTATGTTGCGATATACCTACCATCATATCGCATCAGTACAATTGAAGACCTGAGCGAAAGAAGAACGTAAGTCCACTTGGCCCCTCAGCATGTATACAGTTAAGTTACGTATAGTTTTTAGGGTTTTATAATTATGAAATAAAGGGTTATGCATGATCCTTTACACGAAAATAATGTGTCCGAGGCAGTAAAAACGTAAATAATGGGTGAGGCGCAGCCGAACCCATTATTTAAACGTTTTACTGCCGAGGACACATTATTTGCGTGTAAAGATAATGCTGCACCCTTTATTTCTATTCTATTACCACAAAATAGTGTGATTTAAAGAGAAAATATCAAATTTTTTGCCCAAATATTTCAAGTTGTTTACCACAATTCCAATAACACAACCTAACATTCCATTCTCCCCTATAAGCAGGTATGCACATACAATAACACACCCCTGACATTCCATTCTCCCCTACATAAGCAGGTGTGCTGTGCGCTCTGCTGTGCGTTGTGATGATAGAAAAACATAAAGTTCGTTGCCCTTGACACTTTATCGCTAATTAATGGTCTGTCACGGGACGCGTTTCAACAAATCACAGTGCGCGATTTTGAATAATGGGTCGTGGGGGTAATAGAATGTAAAATACAGCCTTAACCCGTATCTTACTCACCTATTGTTGGTTACATGTTTTACTAAGGGGGAGAGGTGATGGGGTGCCAATTCGGTCTATTCACAATTTATTTATATATTTATTTATATTTATTCACGGTATACAAATAGCCGGCAGGCACACTCAATAATTTACTTAAAAACAAAACGAAAAACAGAGATACGCGCAGAGGAGTAAAAACACCAGCATAATTATAATTTTCCAAATTGAGTTTACTGATGAAGAACGGAACCGGAATAGTGGAATTCTGAAACCTGTTTGTTTTACAGAAGGGTTCACGAAAAATTCTGCTGCGACGGAGATTGTACTTGATAGATCTCTGCTCTGGAAGTAGGTGGCGGTGTCTTTCAGTGTTGAGGGCCTGCGGGCCAAACGACCAGATCTTTCCTACAGTTGGCAAGACCATGGAGCTATTAAAGATGGAGAAGCAATAGATTATGTAACGCATTGTTCACTTTTTGATTTGATTTCCGACAAGCTATTCATCGAAAGATACCCTTTGTTCGGGACAAAGGGCTTCCGCCATTAAATCGGTAAGCTGACCTGACAATGTATTAACGCTTTACCTAGCAGGCTACTGTCAATAAGTGATCAAACGAAAGTCGCGTGAAAGCGCCTACTGGAACGAAAAGTACCTTTTGTTACCATACAACCAAAGGGTGTGATTGAGTAGCCGTAAGCACAAAAGGCACACATTAGCCGCCGACGTACAGTTCGTCGTCACCCAATGACTTTAGGTGCTTCATTTAAATAAATTAAATGCGCTTGCTGATCGATTAAACATCTGAATGTATTATGTATGCCATGTCCGCATGTCTATAGTACTGTATAATGGTAATAGCTACGTATACATGTAACATAATAAGTACCGGTATAGGCCTATATAAAAGTTGTTTCACAAATTGAAATTTTATTTTATTTTAAGAAGGAGATTGGCATAAACAGTGGCGTACCGAAGGGGGGCAGCTCTCTTGGGAGGGGATGAGGGAGGAAGAGGTGGAGGAGGGGACATGAAGAATGAGAGGGGGACTGGAGGAAGAGAGAAAGAGGAAGAAATGAAGAGAAATAAATAAATAGAAGTAAATAAATAGAAGGGTAAGGAAAATGATAGGAATGAGAGGGGACAAAAAGTAAGAGGGGATGGAGAAGGGAAGGGAGAAAAGAAGAGGGAGTGATAATTTAGCAAGGAAAGAATAAGTACAGAGAAAGGAAAAGAAAGGAATGACAAATAAATGTAGGCCTTATAATAATTAATCTATTCTATTGAGATCCAATAATACCAAATGAACCAAAACTTGCTCCACATTATGGTACTATGACGTCATAATGTGAGTACTTTCTTTTGAAATTGAGAAATTCTGCCTATGTACAAAACATAGTTAAGCAATTATTGATTTTTTGGTAAACATCGTGCAAGCATTTCTTCAGATTTTTGTCTAAAATGAATCAAAATAGACCACGAACTTATATTATCCATAGGAAAAGAAACTACTGGGTACCACGACTTCACGGCTTTGCCGCTCTATCACGCCTTCGGTGCTCAACGCGTTACTTCGCCGGTCGTTCCCCTCGATCACTAGTAATCTTTGACAAAGACTAGATTAAACCAGGCAAAGCCTATTTAAAGCAGTTTGTCCTATTTCACCTTTTGATTGTGCTGTACTTCGTTCGATAGGTTTCCAGATCCAAAGGGAGTATGGTGTGCCCATAAAACGTCCCACTGAGTACCATCTTCAGATTCCTGAGATTCTTGGTTCACAAAGCCAAACATTTTAAACATGTTTCCAACGCGAGTTAATTTATATCCACGCTTCGGCGGACTCTGAAATGAAGAGGGAAGAAATTATAGTGTTAGTTGCCATTGCGGTGAGAGGTTGCTTTTACTGGGGACTAACAAAATGCTAAAAGAGAGAGCAAGCAACTAATTCTCCATGATGGAACCTTTTTACACTCGAAAAGTCGAATAAACTCAGCGACAGGTCAGCGGTGACGATTCTGGCGACGCAAATATTTTGATATGAGTCAACTATATCTTGTAGTCATGGTAGAGCAAAGGTTGCCTATTTTAAATAGCATACAATTAGTGCATTTAGCCAAATGGCACTCAGTGGCAGCGGAAGCATTCAAATTTTAGGGGAGGGGGTCGGGGACGAGCATATTTTGTTCCGGTTTTACCGAGTCTTTTAATTTCAGACCAATTTAGATCATTTTAACCTTCATTTATGCCCCAACTGAGGTGATTTTTTGCCATTTTATGGGCCAGTGTGCGCGAATTTTACCCTATTTGGGTCAAAAACACGGTGCTTGTCTTACTAAAAAGATATACAGGGCAATTATTGATTTATATTTTCTTCTCTTATGATTTTAGGGGGACTCCCCCTTCCGCTACGTATGATGACACTGCATGACCATGCGATCACGCGTCATATAAATTGGCTGTGTTTCAACTGCCGACCATCCATTGCTTTGTATGGTGCCATTTCTGGGACTCTAGTTCCGAATGCGAAGCAAATGGTCTAGAAATATTTTGCAAGCGCAGCGAGCAGAAAACTTTGCATATTTAAGCGTTTACGTATTGTTTTTATGTAAATGATTTATGATTTTTTACCGTTTCCGGTGCATCAAATCTTGTGTTGCTTCTGCGGTTATCTACAAAAACCTGCAAAGGGTATCAATATACATTTAATCTCATTTGTAGCCGACATGTAAATTTATGAGCATGCAAAGTTTTAAGAAGCTGACATTTACTGAACCAAAGGCGCATAACTCTAGTCAACCGATGGCTATTGTTGTACAAGGCATGTACTCAGTCATTTAATGATGCAATACAAACGATCGAATTTGGTGTTGAAATGAGCAAAATTTTGAGTTTCACCTTTTCAATGTAAAATTAATTTTCTTGGCCATATGAAAAGCAATAATTTTAGTTCTTTTCAGTAAATGTCAGAAGAAAACTATAATGCTTGGTACTGTATATTTTTTCCAGCCCTGATATTCAACTTAGGTGTAAAATTTAGGCTTCTAGTGTCAGATTTTCGATTTCACAGGCTTCAACTTGCCCCGCGTGCTTTTTTGGGTCAACGTTTTTGTTTTTCAAGGTAACATAATTCGCTAACGAAAGATATTTCCCAACTTTCGGAAACACATCATATAAAACTATGTGATTTTATCAAAATTTTATCAGAATTTCGGTTTTGATTGCACTATTTTTCAATTCCAACTACCAATTTTGTCAAAATCAACTTGCAAATGTACCTATGGATGGGTGATTTTACAAGCTACAATATCGATTGTTTCTGCTGGTTATATTAGAAATGAAGTACTGGTTGGACAGTTTGCATGGCAGTCACAGGGGAAAAAAGGTGAAATGATAACGGAAACTGTGACTAAACTATAGACCCACACAATGTGCCTTACAGAGGTGGGAAATATCTTTCTTTAGTAAACTATATTAGTTTGAAACGCTAAAAAATGAATTCCGAAAAAAGTTCGCGGGCGAAGTTAATGCCTATAAAAATAAAAAAATCTTACACTAAAAGACACAATTTCATGTCTAATTTTAACACCAGGATTAAAAAAAACGTATATCCAAGCACTATGTGTTTACCTGACATTTCTGAAGGAAAAAATATACTGCTTTATATTTGACCGAGAAAATAAATTTCATAGCAAAAAGGCGTATCTCTGAAACGTGCTGATTTCAACATGTATCGATCGACTTTTAGCGTGACTATGCATAAAATTAGAAGCTGGTGACTGAGTGTTTAGGGTACTAATTTGCATCCGAATTATTATTATGCCCCGATATGGTTGGTCGAGTATTATATATATAATAGAGAGCTTGCGAAATGGAGTTACTTTAACTATTATGTATTCAAAATCACTCTGCCATTAAAGCCGCTTGAAGTTAAAGTTAATGCCAGAATCTATAGTGTGCCGTAAATTATGATGAAAATACGTCATAATTAAAACAATGGTTTGCATATTTCCTCATAGACTTCATAATTACCACTTATGTATTGTCTAGTTAATAGACCAATTATTGGAAATCTAATTTGGTTTGGGTAAAAAACATGCCACGTGATGCTAAAAATTACTGATTGAATTAGATCAAAATAAATTTTGTTCCAAACGTCACACTTGATATATACATTTGTGTGTGCTCATCATGACGTACACCAAATCAGCTTGCGGAACTAAGTTTTTGGCTTGACTTCAACGCCAAGGGGATTAAGTTCCAGTAAAATGGACTGATTTTACGAGACCCAGCAGTGTAGTGAACTTCTGCGAATTGCAGCTACTGTGAACATTTTTTTACAACGTTGCGTGTCTTATAATTACACCTCTATATAACCAAATATGTTTGTACTGTTCAGGTATTTTATGAGGTTCATTCGGGGAGATATATTTAATTCGATCAGAATTCAAAGAGGAGTCCTTGCCCTCCTAAAAGAAAACTCCTGGCAACGCCACTGGGGAGTGGGAAAGTGAGGATAGATGAATCCCGGGGGGGGGAGGGGGGCACTCAAATATGAGAGTGTACGCATGCGTGACCAAATTTTTTTCGAACACCCCCTAAACAAGTTTTTCTCTGTGAAAAAATGACCCCTAAACAAGTTTTTAGCGCGCTTTCCCAAAAAATTTGACCCCCTAAACAGGTTTTTGTCTAATTTTGACCCCCTAAACAAGTTTTTGTCTAATTTTGACCCCCTAAACAAGTTTTTGTCTAAATTTGACCCACGTTACAAGTTTTGATGGATTTTGACAAATTGAACAAATTTGTAGGCCTTCTAAGTTAGTAACTTGTCATTGAACACTAAAACTGAGTCCACCTCCCGGATATAGGCCTACCCCCTCCGGTATACCATACCGTACCCTTTAAAATATAAATAATTCATATTCGTAGCTTGTTACATGAATCTGATTGGATTCTCGTAAAGTAGTTTTGTGAGAATATACCAATATTCAGCGTAATTTATCATCATAGTTTATCCAGACGCAACGTTAAAGCAGTATTCACATCGTATTTAGTTCAGAATTCGGCACCTAAAGTTGATTATCGTGTCCTGATATCAGCGGCCCTTTTCATGCTTTCTACTGCATATAAAATTTCCTAAAGTAATCCAGAGAAGGGGAAGCTCGCAAATCTACCAGCAGGAGTAGAAATAATGTGAGGAATCTATAAAGGTCCTAATCTTTTTGAAATACATGATATTTTCATTCCGGATTTTCGTCTCCCCGTTTTGTCCACTGAACTATATACCCATCATCATAATCATGACGTCATTTATTAATATGCACGTTTTTTAATCTAAACGGTATTTTACATAAAAGTACGAGGCCATGGTTAAATAACATGTAACACGTCATGAAATATATTTGCATAACATAGTGCTTTAAACATTTATACGACACTGGAATAAACTTGTTCGGAATCGGAGTTTCAGCAGATTTGAAAAGCGGATTAAAATGGTACCCTAAATGCGTTACAAACGATTTTAAAACAACCCCTTTTCATAAAAATCACCGTTTTTTGCCCCCTTAACGCGTCACGCGCGTAACGTGCCCAACCGAAAAAAACACCCCTTTTCACGCGTTTTTTTGGTCACGCATGCTTACATCATTATATTTGAGTGGCCCCCCGGGAGATGAATAGATGGATGGAGGGGATGATATGGAGAGGTGGTGATGGTGGTGGTGGTGGGGGGGGGGGCTAGAGAGAGCAAACAGATAAAATGGACTTGTGTCCTGATGGAAATGTAAAATTGACAAAGCCTGGAATAATAATTGAGCTTTTATTATAATAATCCGGGACAATGATATAGGTATATCACAAGAATATTTAATTGAAACATGTTTAGAAGTATAATATTAGCGTATAGCTCATAACATAGACCTAATTCCCATTGCATTGGTCATCGCCAAGAGATGTAATCCATGTTTATTCAAACTAAGCGCCTATTGTAATAAACCAACAAACCACTTCAGCAAACAAAAGGGAGAAATTTGATGCAGTCGCTTTTACATCTTTTGATCACCCATTGATACACTTCCCCTAGTTTAAACAACAAGACGCTGTCATGTGTACAAAAACCAATCTGACGTTCGTGTTGAAGTGAAGTTGAGCAAGAAATCGAATCGATATTTTTGACGTTGCCGTTAAAGTTCCAGTAACTTCATTCCGCAAGCTCTCTAATATTGACATTTCCACTGCATCCGATAATGAAGATTTCACATCACCAAATAATGACTCTAAAGGCCTTCCGTCCTGATCGCAGTCTATTGAATTCTTCATGAGTTAAGGCATGGGGTATGGGCGAACTTGAATTACAGGTATCTGGAGTGGGGAAGCAACGACTTACCCCAAATCACAACGGCAGGCAGTGACTGGGCCGCCGAGTGCGAATTTGTATTTATTTTGGAAGGTTCGTGTTTGTTTTAAATTTTGGGGCGTTTTACCAAAATTTGATATTTTTGGTGATATTTCAAAAAAGCGACATGCCAAAGACAACTCTTTGGGCACATAAACTGGCCTCAAAAAGAAACTTATAATTTTTCACAAGGTCATATCTTAAAATCCTCTCCATAAAAATGAACAAAAATTGCACACAGGATTACTTCAATACTCTACTCTAAACACTGGTCAGTAACCAAACAGTTGTCCAACTGACACAACAGCAAAATGCACTGACATGGAACAACCTTCCTGGACCACATTAACAGCCCAACAGACTTCTTTGGCTGGGTTCCAAGGCTGAGAAAAAATGCTATTTCTGAACTGCAGAAATATTATTATTTATTTGGCGCGCGATTTGAGCTGGTCCTTTTCTGATGGCTGTGTCTCTTTACAGGCACACCCCATCTGGAATCCAAACCAGGTGCACGCCCCTTACGAATCCCTTAATCTTTTAATGAAAGGTAGGTTGCTGTGTATTATTGAAACTGTGGATGGACTGTGATATTTTGGAAAAAGATTGTGTTTTTTGCTAAACCAGCTAACGTTTCTCTTTTTCCAGGACTTTTCTGTAAACATCCAATATAGTTTGCATTAAAAAAAAATGGTAGACTGGTATTTAATTGAATATGATTGGTTTTCACTTGAATGTAAAATTAAGCCCTTCCAGTGATTCTCATTCTCACTGGCTAGGCTTTTTTTATAAGCCTAGCCAATGAGAATGAGAATCACTTACTAAGGTGTTTTGCAAAAAGCACGCCATTGGCCACAGAGATGGAGAGGGAGGATATGTCCATTGTTTGAATGTTTGATTATTTGAATGCACCATAGTCACCAACTAGTAAACTCTGGCTCATTCTATTCTCATTTTAATGTGTTTCATTTCTTCTTTTGATTTGATTTGATTTGTTCGGGTTTTGACAACCCTGGATAACCCAAGAAAGCCTCTATTGAAGTTTATTTCCATTGGGGTCCATTTGAACACCGAGACGGGTTGGGAACAATCAGGGGTTAACACCCTACTCTTTTCGAATCTGGCTGCGAGACACAGTGTCATCGCCCCGATATCTTCATGGCAGAAATCGCCATGGTAGGTTGAATCCACCGCCACGCATGGCCATTTTGTATCGACCTGTTTAATAGTTTTGAGTCGCATAATGGGCCGAAGGACATCTGACTAAGGCTACTGACAATAGCCCCGATTAGGCCGGTGACTGACCTCGCCGAGTCGAGGATGGCACATGTACGCCATAGGTCATATGCTTTTAGACTACCTTCACGATTGGCCTATACACTGCGCTATATAATTCGGCACATATAAATCAGAAATATTGTCAGTTTTTGACTCAAGACGCAAGCTTCTATCTCAAGACGCAAGCTAACGACTATCATATGTGTTCAAAATATATATTCAAGTGCAAGGAACCATATCTGGTTTCTTTATATGAAATCATTTACGGGAGATATTCATCATTTTCTACCCCGGTATCCAAAGATTTTCGTCTCATATCAAACTCGTGCATAGGACATTCACGTGTATCGATCCCGGGTATTGATTTTAGTATATCTGCAGAGAAAGTAATTATTAGCCAGGCGATGTCGGTGTGCGAGATACATGTACAGGTATGACTCTCTGCACACGGGACCGACGTCTTAACGTCCCCTCCGAAGGACGGAGTACTTTCATGATTCATTTACCCAATTCTAAATAAACCATAGGGGAGAGCGGAAGTCTGAAGTTGCCAATTAATTTCAGACTATTTTTTTCCAAGTCAATATCCCAGCAAATCGCCACCGCTGGGAAATGAACCGGGACCTCATGCACTAAAGGCAAGTACCCTAACCATTGCGCCACGCTCCCCACCTCAAAAGAAAACATAGCAAAATCGGTGTTTTACCCACCCCAACCCATTATCATACAGTTAAAAACGCACAAAAACACACAAGTGACCCTTTATGTACAATTTGCTGATTTTAATTTGATCCATTTCCGTACCGCCATGACCTTCTACATGTGCTATCTAGAGTAGATAGCAAATGATTTGAATTTGGCGCCACAATATTTCACTCTTAGTGAAGTTATAAAATGTTAATTAGTATTAAAACTATTAGAAAATGATAAAATCAAACATCTTGAGGTCCATGTAGATTTCACCAAATAACAGTGAATAATGTCTCTAAAGGCCTTCCGTCCTGATCTTCAGTGTATTTACATTTCGGGAAAATGAATAAATCAATATTAAAAATCAAAGAAGTTGGGCAGATTTTGTGAAACATTTGTGTCAGGTATTAAATGTAGGCTTGAATCCAAGGATCTGGCCAAGATTGAGAAAGATTCTCTGTTTTTATCCAGATTTTCAATGTATTTCTCGAGCCGTCAGTTTCTAAATTTCAATGGTCACCAATATATTTCTTTTTGTTTGTTTACTTGCGTGTTTGTTTGTCTTTCAGGAAAACATTACTTTCCAAAATTGAGTGGCTTCGTAAGGTAGGTAGAGCCATGGAGCTATTAACGATGGAGAATAGATTGTGCCGATTTGATTTTCCTACAGGGTATTCATCGAAAGGTACCTTTTGTTCGGGACAAAAGGGTTCCGCCACTTAAATCGGTAACTGACCTGACAGTGTATTAACGCGAAGAAACGTATAAAAAACGTATAAAAGACGTATAAAGTTGTTCTCTAAAACCGCGTTTTCTCAGCAATCAAATATCGCAGTGAGTCAAATGTTGGTGCATGGATGTATCTTTACATTATTTTTGTGCGTTTATAAAAAATTTTAGAATCCGTTTGAAAATCATTCGTTTAAATCATTTTTACGCACCATGTTCACAAGATCAAAAACACGTTCCATGCAGTTTTTTTCAAATGTTCGCTCCGTATAAAACCACGCCGAGTGATTGTTTTCTCCTTTTTTGTATTGTACTACAAATCGATTAAAGAAATAATGTTGCCATGGGGAAGAACCAAATACAGTACCGATCAAATTTAAAAAGCCCATTTTGGGGAACATTTTCGAGAATCTTGTCTGAGAAAAAACTGTTTTGTGAAATTATCGATATCTTGATAACGGGGCGTTAATTTAGACATCTGAATACCTACATTATTTCTCAACATTCTGCCAATTGCTATCCCATTTGATTTTCACTCCAAATTGAAGGTAGTATTGCAAAAAACGAGGTTTTTCCTCCATCAGTTCGTTCAAAATTGCAGCGCCGACATGCGTGTTTATTCTAAGAGCCATTGTGCGGACGCGATTGTAATCAAGTAATTACATCAAATTATAGTTACATATCCGCTTCGAGAATAAGAAATTGCGTAAGCTGATGTATGGTCCAGTGGATAGAGCGTTGGACTGGGAATCTGTTATGAACAATTTTGTGGGTTCGAGTCCCCATGTGGCTGAATTTTCTTTCCTTTTTTCTCTCTTTTCTAATTTTTACTTCCTTTCTTTCCTCTTTTCTTTCTCTTTTCTTTTTTCATTTTTTTTTTATTTCTTTTTTTCTTTCTTCCTTTCTTTTTCTTTCTTACTTTCTTTTTCGTTCTTTTTCTTTTCTCTCTCTCTTTCTTTCTCTTTTCACTATTTCTTTATTCTGTCTTGCTCCTTTCTTTTTAGTTTTATTTGATTGATTCGCTGACTGCAGTGAATCGTGATTGATTGTTTTTCACTTTATATAATTCAGAAATTTGTAGGCCTGCTAAGTCTGTCTTTTTGAATATTCTTCCCAAATTCGATTTGCAAATAATTGCTTTTTGATATTGTTGTTGATGTTATTGTTGTACCCTATTACATTGTAATCAGGGGAATAGCAGCATTGATTGATTTCATCAAAGATATCAAGGCTATAAATTCAAAATCAACACATTTTCCAGGGCGTAGCTTGACGAAGTGCCCCAATCAATTTTAAAATTTATAAAATCCTTATGAAAATTGCCGAAAATGGCTTGTACCCCTCCCCCGGCATCCGACCCGGCATGTCGCCCCTCATGTAACCCCCCGCCCGCCCCCGACTCACGAGCTCCGGGCACGAGCTAAGCCAAGTTTCATGTCTTGACCGTGGATCAATATTCTATTGTAAGTAGGCCTACGCTTGTTCATTTTCTGCATGGCTGTTTCTGTTATGAACTTACGCCCCTCTGAAATCAAGCGCATGAAAAACTCTCGGCTAACCTTAATATGCAGGCTACTGTCAGTGGTCAAACGAAAGCAGGGAACGTCTATTATTATCGGGAATTGCCTGTTACACATGATCGCACACAAGGTCGTAGGCAATTGGTCGGACCTCATCTGCTCAGAACATATTGAACCAGGTCAGCATACCGCCATATCCTTCCCGACATGCTTAGTAGCCAAGTCCGTAGAAGAGTGGATCCACACACTATGTACACAAATATACATTTGGTCACATTTTATTATACGATTAATACGAATTTATTAAACATGGTAACAAATATTCTCTAGCAAATTGGTTATAGATGGAACTGGTAGGCATATTATAAATTCGGGGTATTAAATGTCTTCCTGACCAGCCAGATCTGCGCATGGTCAAAGACGAGTATCAGACCGACGCAAACTGGCTTAGTCTCCACATCAGCCAGTTTGGTTCCTCCCCTCCACAGGGAGCGTAACCTGTGCAGGAGTCTCGGTCGGACCTGGTCGGACCTCATCTCTCCCCATCAATTGTGTCCTATAATCCCCGACATTGCCCTTATGAAGTCACATCGCCCTGACGAAAGGAACCCTTTGTTGTCATTCGACCCACGGGTGTCAGTTCGGGGCACTCGTAATTCAAAGACGTCTCTGATATCAAATACGGGCAAGTGATTTCATACGGGGAGTCTGTGATATCACACACGGCGGGCTTTGTTGACAGCTGGGCAATCGACGCAGCACATATTGGCCGATAACATTGGCTGATGATGGCCAGTTTTTCTTTATTCTCTTCCTAATGTATTTCCAAACAACATTAAAGTTATTCTGGTTGGTTAAAAAAATGCTGACGAACGATAGGAAAACGTCAAGCCCCATCCAATTACGCTAGTTGTGTGTTTGTTGTCATGAACGGGACGGTACCATTCATGAGTGCGGGGAACCCATGCAGAATATTGATAATTCAACTATTGTTATTGAACATGTTTAAATATAAAAATATTTAAATGTAGGCTTACTACCAATAGTAACTAATTTGTACAGTGAGAAAAGTATTTTCATCATTAAAATTAATGCTTTATGGTCTCATTGTTATGTGGGCCTATTGATTTACCCGTGGAAGAAAATGGTATTGTCCATGCGAATAACAATAGCCTGTCCTTGGAATCATTGATCTGTGAAATGTAAACACATATGCATATAACTACCATAGCAACAGATGAATATAATTTTGACTATACCGCCCTGCACTACAACGTTCACGCGGTACCGATGCATAGAACCATAGATGTCAAAGAAAGGCTGATCCCTCGCACCTGTTAGATAAGTATCTTTGAAAAGAGCGGTATTGTATTCAATCTATGTTTGCTGACATACACAGGTAATTAGTGCAATCTGCTTGTAGTGCAGGGCGGTCTATTCAAAAATTGTACTCATCTATTGCTATGGTAGTTAATCCGATTATGACGTCACTTCTACGGCGTATAGACAGGGATCGATATAATGGGATAGGCATCGTAGTATTACGTAACACACCGAAAGATGTAGTTTAACTCTAGACAATAGGCGCCATATTGCAGGAGGGTTGGAGTTCATAGAGGAAACGTTAAAGGTTAGTAGATTAGGTCACCCAGGCACATCACTAATGTGTTTCACGAGTTGTAATACCGACAGGTAAAAACATTGATTTTGTAAAATTCTCCCGATTTTTTAAAATTACTAAATAAGGTTAGTACTTCAAACCATTCTTTTATGAATCTATGCAATATGACGGTAATTTTTGAAACATCTAAGAATCAATCTTAAACATCTTCATGATATTCATTTTTTTGCGCATGGTCAAAGCATGCTCTTGCGCTATCCACAGACTTTTGCACTAAAACGTTTCCATATGACTTGCTGCGGAGGAGATTAAATGAACGGGTCATTCTGCCATGCAAATGAACGATTGTAACCCCTTGCCCCTTACACACACCATCCACACCTGACTGGCACACATCATACAGTGTTTCAATTAACTTACATTTTTCCGCCGATAGAAATGAACTACTGGCTGAATATTGACGATTCCATATAGGTCTGTGTTACGATTATCTCGTTTACTACACATAGGTGCATAATGATTTCCATTCTGTTTGTCTAGATATGTCAGGCATAATAAGAAAGTTACAGATAGAACCTGTACCAGTATCATCAATCGCAACATCCAAACCATTATAGTGCAGAAATACCTTGGAAATGACTGACATGAAAATAAGCCTGCTTAGAAATTGTCTTTATCCGATTGAGCGCTCGAGGCAAGTGAATCTAAAGCTCTGCATACAATTTTCAAGGCTGAAGGCACAACAGTCCTTTGTCATGATCACAACTGCGACCTTGTACGGACCACACCGACATCGCCTGGCTAATAATTATTTGGTGCAGCAGAGACATTAAAATGAATACACGGGATCCATACACGTGAATTGCTATGCACGATTTTGATATCAGACGAAAATCTTCGGATACTGGGTTACAAAATGATGAATATCTCCCGTAAATGAATTTTTCTTAAGAAACCAGATGTGGTCTCATACACTTGAAAATACGTGTTGAACAGATATTATAGTCGTTAGCGTGCGCTTTGAAAATTGGCCGTGCGCTTTGAACTCAAAATTTGACCAAAACTCTCAATTTTATATTGCGTTGGTCCTGTAGGCCTATGGACTACAGCGCGCAGCAGGCTATAGCGGCACTCACTCAAGTGGAGACAGTAAACCATTGACCGCAATGTCGTATACAAGCTTGCTCACACAGCGAGAAATCAATTACCCCGTCTATTGTCATAGCCTTAGTCAGGTCACTTCGCTAATAATATGCATCTCATAAGGTCCGAATAAAATAGCCATGTGTGGCTGTGGATTCAATCTACCATGGCGATTTCTACTATGAAGATATCGGGGCGATGTCACTGTACGGACCGCTGCACACTGCAGAGTACGAAAACAATTGAAAGGGTTTACGGGGTTGGGTGTAAATTCATACTACAGGGGTCAAAAATGAAAAATGTTTGGATTACTGTATAGTTTCTACTTTTGGTTAAGGGATGTGGTATGAACGTTTGGCCGGTATTTAGGGACCGTTCACAAACACTTGTAAGGGGGGCCTGATGCAAAAAAAATTTATCGCAAAAACATTTTCGGGGCCCCCCTTTACAGACCTCGAAAAATTCAGGGCCCACTTTTTGACATGAAACTTATCGGTCAACCCCATAGAAAAGCATATAAACTCAATTTTCCCTGAAAAATTGTGGTCATTTTTTCAGGCCCCCCCCCTTAGGAGGGTAACAATTTTTCTGGGCCCCCTTTTTGCATCAGGCCCCCCTTACAAGTGTTTGTGAACTGTCCTTTATTGTGGGACATTAGAGCACATCAGACATATCGAATTGCATTCTGAATACGAAGAATGTCCTTCTGATATATCAAATACTCTTGAAGCGTCATGTCACACAACAGTATCATATTTCAGAGACGTCTCATAAATCGCATACTCCCTAGTTTCAATTTTGGTGAACGTGCCGGCGCAGTGGGAATTATTTTGTTAGTAGGCCTTATCAGGGTTGTAGCTGGCTAGCCCAAGTTGAGTGCCTGCTAATTTTACTATCCAATTTATGAATTAGAGCGCAGGCTCGAGTACTCTTGGGATTTTTTTACTTCAAAACATGTGTGGGATCGCCGTCAATTGTCAATTGTCAATAAAGTCAATAACCTCCCCTATAGCCTAGTGGACTAATCCTGACTTCCCACATTGCATTGCGCAAAAAACATGGACGCCTACTTAGAGTAAAAATGTCGGCGTTTTGTCACCACTTTTATCAATATTTGTAACAAATAATCATCTGATTTTAATATGGAGTTAACAATGGAAGAAACCATAGTCACCTCAAATGCGACTAGAGACAAGTTCAATAGAATAGTAAGTGTGCGTAATTGATAAGGGAACTGGAATGAGCGTTTTAAGCGTTTCGACAGCATTTTGTGTGCGACATGAGAACTCATCAGACCTATCGAATTGCATTCTGAATACGAAGAATGTCTTTCTGATATCAAATAATTTTCATTTTATGAAATTCACGATATAATACAAATTTATGACAAATTATCAAATTTATGTGATATTTTTCACATTTTGGAGATATAACAATCCTCGAAGTAAATTTTATAAATTTAATGATATAGTCTTAAAGTGTATGTAGCTAGGAGGAAAAGCCGACGATCAAATGAAAATTTTGACCTTTCATAATGAAGATATGGATTTTTTTCCCAAAAAGACCTATTTTTTTATGTTTTGGGAAAAAAAATCCATATCTTCAATACGAAAGGTCAACATTTTCAATTGATCGTAGGCTTTTCATCCCACCTACATACACTTTAGGTAGAAATCATCAGATTTATAAAGTTTACTTCGAGTACATGTACTGTTAAATATCAAAAATATCAATTTTTAATGATTTGGCATAAAATGTGTATTACATTGCGAATTATAATTAGAAATAAAAATTATTTGATATCAGAAGGCCATTCTTCGTATTCAGAGTGCAATTCGATATGTCTGATGTGCTCTAATGTCCCACAATAAATACTGTCAAAACGTTCATACCCCTTCCCTTAAGGTAAATAACAGATAACCAACATGCAAAAGGGTACTCCTCCGTGTATGCGTCTTAAGGGCTCAGACTCTCCCTGAGAGTCATATGTGATGGATCAAGCAAAATCAGTCGGAACTCGGAAATATTAAATTTTCAGTTTCCTATCGGATAATAAAAATCATTTACAAAGCTGGATTTTGAAGAAAACCCCATTGAAATTGAACAACCAGTTCCAAAGATATGAGCAATTAAAAAGAGTTTCAAAAACAAGAGGAATCAAAAGGAAATATTTCCTTTGTTTGGCTATATCTCAAAATAAATATTTCCGAGTTCCGGCTGATTTTGCTTGATCGCATCACATATAACGACCAATAGATAAATGACGACTATCATGGACGACTGAGTTCCGCAGTTTACATTGGGACCGAGTTTTTAAGAGGCATACACTTACTATTCTATTGAACGTGTCTCTAGTCGTATATGATTATGGTTTCTTCTTGTTCTTTCCCCATCAAAATCAGATGATTATTTGTTATAAATTTTGGAGGGATTGGTTGCAAAACGTCGCTGTTCCTACTCAAAGTACACGGCCATGTTTTCGCCCATTGCAATGTGGGATGGTCAAGGCAGTTAAGCGAATGCCCTGGTGCCGTGTGTCATTACCGCTCATGCACTGATCAACCACACGATAAAAAGATTCGGGAAGCACCGTAAGAAAACTTGGCAAGTGGTGGCAAGAAAGTTTCGCACCACGTACGTCGAAGTTCACTTTTCAAAGGGCGAACTGTTGTTACGAAAATCAAAACGACTGGTAAACATGTCTACTAAATAACCTGAAAAGGTCAAATCTTCTCATTTCGTCTGTGAAAAATAAAATTACGAAATTGCAACAGTGACTGTCACCCTTACGAGTGAAAATACAGCTTATTTAGCCAGTGTCAACATGGGGTCATCGGTTTGAATATTTTCCTAACATATTGGACTAACTCCACAGCTATATGGTTTTTCACAATATAACAGTAATGGAAAGAAAACTGAAGTTGTTCGTCATTTTTTGGCACAAACATTTTTGGCATAAACAACAATCTCCTAATTAGCATAATGGTCGCCATTCCGCCAGCTAGATCGTCCTGTGATCGGTCCTTTAGTTATCTACTTTTTATTCTATATCGCTGGGGATGGTCACGTTAGCGTTGGGCGATACTCGATACTGGATACCTCGATACCGCCGATACAAGTGGTATCGGATATTAGATACCAAAAGATGGTATTGCCCATCAATATTAGTCACGACAGTCACACAGATACCATAAAGATAAAACTAGAAATTCAACTTTGAACAGAGAGGAATCCGCAGATAATGGTAAAATTGGAATAGGCCTAAGTGTAGAGTATTAAGTTAGTAGATAGTCGATCTTTATGTTTTGGTGTGTCGTTGTGACAAAATAGGAATTTGTTCAACAAAAATCACAAGCAATGTAAATAATTGACATGGAATAGTTCGTTTTGTTTATCAGGTCATAAAACACCAATTCCGTGTCTTCCGCTCCCAGGAATATGATACTTAAGGCCTATGGCTGGTGTTTGCACGAGAATCGCGTTTCTTAAACAAAAATCCCTCAGGCTTGTGGACGTGCCTATTATGTCCTTGTGATGCTGATTTTCAAGATTCCATTTCAGTGGCCTCACTGCTAGTAGCACCAATACACATCCAACTGACATTTGTGCGACAGCCAATCGTGGTATAAATCGAAGCTACTGCCAAGATTGGTATTGACACGCTGTGTATTGTTGCTGCTAAAATCATCCATCTGTATGGACAGAAATGAAAATAAATAAATAAATAAATAAACACAAACAAGAACAAACAAACAGAACAAAACTGACAATAAATTGGTCATGGAAGGCTGACGCGTAAACATACTAAGAAAACTAACTTCCTCGTAAATGTTAATTACTTTCCACAAAAATAGTAAAGCAATAAATACTTTTCCATTAAGTTTTCACTGTCAAGAATTCCCCCTTTTAATTTTGACTGAGAGGATAGGTAAAATAAAGAAAATCGCTATATATTTTCACCCCTCACAATGCCAAAAATCGCTTTCTCCCCCTCTCGGCTCGCCAAAATGTCTTTGTCCAATTTTACACTCCCGCCAGTATGAATCGAGTGTAAGTTGAAAATCCTACTCACCCTTTGCGAATGGAACACACGTTTCATGTCGTGTCTGTTGAGATGCTCAAAAACTAACGATTTCAACATTTCTACCTGACTTTGTGTCATGCACTGCGGGCAAAGTAAATACTCCTGAAAACAAAAAATAAATATCATTTTCATACGGTAACATTACTACGATGTGAATAATTAGGTACTTTTGTTTTGTTTTTACCTGAATTGACGAATCTCACAATTTCAATTTACATTAAATATTTCCCTAATCATTAAGCATTATGTTACTTACTGTATTGTCACATGATATATTCGATGAGTTGTAGCAACTTGGAATACTATTTAACATGACGTCACTGTCTCTTATGATGTATGATGGTCTGAAAAAAACCCAGATGTTAGTCCGGAGCTACAAAAATATTGTTTTACCATTTTAGATGGTTTTGATAGGAAGTCACTGTGCTGATTCATAAGGATATAGAAAATGTATAGTTTGATCTACCTGACTTATCGTTCCGAAGTTATTTGCGAAGAAGTCGAACGCTAAAAGTGAAAATCCAAAAGGGCTAATGCAGTTATTTTAATGAATATTTTCTCAAATTGTCGGAACTGTTTCATAAATTCTAATAAAGAATAGTTTGAACTACCTGTAACGACTTGTCATCAGTAGAACTCATTTGCCAAGAACAATTTGGTTGTGTTGCCCACAGGCAATGAGTAGTGTTCTAGGTATTACAACCTTTATTTATGCATCCTTATGATGAGAGAAATAATAACTTAGTACATGTTTAATGATTGGGGATTTAAATGATATGTGGTGTTATTTATTTACCACATATTTACGAGCTGGAGTGTCAGCATTTCAACACTATAATCAGCTATCAAGTGTAACACGCTATGACGTCTCCTATCCTTACGTGTAATTTTTAGAAAATAATATGTTCTTCTATACTTTCGAACCCAGTTCGTAAAAAATACGAATACATTTCAAAACATTACATACCTTGTGCTATTGTTCTTGCGAATGTCGTCAACGCCTGATATTCGTAATAAGCTATACAAAGTTGAAGTGAAAAACGATACATAAAACGGATGTTCAGCGTCAGGCATATTGGGCGACATATTTGCCTAAAAGAGATAAAACGATCATCATTAATATCACAACATAATCCTCGTCATCGTCATCGTCATCGTTATTGTCATCATCATCACCGTCATTGTCGTTATGTTTGTCGTCAAATCCGTATTATTGTCAAAAAGAAACTTTTCCGACTGACCCAAAAATTGGGAAATATAGGGTCTTGCTTTTTAAATATTTTATTGAAATTTTGGAAAAACGTTTTTCTGTTTTGAAAAGATTGTCATCAGCATCACTACATTCAACATATTATTCAGTCTCCTCGTCACACATCCTCATCATTGTTGTCATCATTGTCAGCATCTGCAATGTTCTCATTATCATCATGATGTCAAAATCATCATCATCATTGACATCATCATCATCATCATCGTCATCGTCATCGTCATCGCCATCGTCATCGTCATCGTCATCGTCATCATCATAGTCATCGTCATCGTCGTCGTCATCGTCATCATCATCATCTCCATCCCATCATCATCGACATCCGCTTGCATTATGTGCTAACCTCTAACAGATGCAAATTGAAGTCCTCATCCGGCACGAAGTCCCATCTTGTGATGCAAAAAAACGAATCTCTCCTGGAAGTTTTATATTGATTGATGAGTTAATTATTTTCAACAAGGATTACAATAACAAACAAAGTTCTGCTGAGTTCTACGCCATTTCTTAACATCTGCTAGCCCAAATGCATTCCCAACAATCTGAATTCCTTCTTAATGAGATATTTTCTTAAAAACTATAATATGCAGATTTGGGCAATTCAAGTTAAAATAAAAACACACATTATGGAAGACATAACATAATCGTCCTCACAAGGGGGAGGGTGTAGATTTCAAATGGGGTCACCATACAGGTAAACCCATTGAAATTCACTCTCCCTGTATGGGAGAGTAACCGTGATGTATGGGGGTGTATGGATTTCAACCGGAATCGTCCAGTTTGATTGTCAAGCAGCTGTCTGGGTGCACAATAAGTAGTGTCATACTTCACTTGATAAATTAATTCTGATTATAAAAGCATCTTTCAAGATGTTAGAGACATGACAGCAACGGCCAAATCTCATCCTTCATGGAATCAAAACTTTTAATTTAGACCTAGCCGAGATTATTAGAAATATATTAATATACTTACTTGGTAGGATTTATAATACGTTTTATTGATGACCATTTTTGTTCAAACACATCTCTAACGGCGTCGTATAGTTGACTTTGAATCCAGTAGGTGTCATAGCCTAGTGAATATAGAAGTAAATAACGCACAAAAAAATCTACACTTATTTTGAGTGGTCATAATTTTCATAAAACTATATACAGGGGTGAAAATTAAAGTTCCTCCGATTTTCGTAAAAATTGGAGTAAACTGTTCAAGTTCATGGGATTCAGGAAAAGAATAGTTTTTACTATGCGATGTCAATTTTAGAAGATAGATGATAAATAAATACAAACTTCATTGAATCCTATGGAATCCTACATATCTTTTGACTCTTTGCTGTGTAACATGCTAAGTAGACATCCCAGATCGTGCAAACTATTCTTTTTCTGAAACCTCTAAGCTAGGCAAATAATTTGCCTCCATTTTTACGAAAATCTGAGCAACATTGACTTTTGACCCATACACAACAAGCAAATCGACCTGTGACCAACATACTTACATTAGGGAACTTGTCGAACCCTAACGATTTAAGAATATAAATATTTTGCTTTCAAAACACATGAAACCTATAATCCAATGGCGACGTCACAATGGTGATATCGTATTCTGACCCCCGGTACATGTACTCATCCTAAGATGTTTTACTCGCCTGAATTAAGTGGCCGTCAACGTGTGTTATCAATCGGCAAGATCCTGTACTGACCGCGGTCTTTTTAATTTGGAGAGCGTTATGCGTGGTTGATATCCATCACAGTAATATAAATGCTTACAACTTTCTAATTTCGAAATCACACCAAATTGCATTCAATCATTAAAATCTCGAGTTTTCCGAATTTATTTTACACAAGTGAGGTGTCATAGTGCAGCTAACAGAATGCTTCCCCTGTTCATATCAATTGTACGATTTCTCTGCCAGAATACGTTGTCATCTCAGCTTGACATTTCTATATAAATATGTTCACCTCATGGACTCAAATTATAAAATATCTCTATATACCTACAAAGTAATTTTAAACCATCCTAGTATTTCATTTTTGTCCTATTATTTTTTGTTTACTGTTACTATGGCATTATAGTAACTCAGATGTATCAGATGTGTATCTCATAACAAAAGATAACTTTATTATTCTTTTTTATTTATAACATTCGGCCGAAGCCAGGCTAATCCCAATAGTGCTCAAAGGCTACGAAATTCAAGGGATGCCATCCGGATATGACGGGACAGGGATACGGAAAGAAGTCCGATTTTAGATGCAGGAGGAAAACCGGAGCACCCGGAGAAAAACCTGCGAGGACGAGCATGGATCGGCAACCAAACTCACATGTGGCGCCGTGGGGGATTGAACCCCGGCCACAGCGGTGAGAAGCGATTGAGAAGACCACTACACTAACCCGCCCTCAAGCAGAGTACTTGAATAGAATGAATTACCTCAGCTATAGAAACTGCTTAATTATGCAACTGAAGCTAAAATTAATCTCTTCGACAACGGATGGTAGCAAATTTAATACTATGTAGTTTAGTGTCGTGTGCTGTTTGGTCTGTATTATCTTCCTCGAATCGATAAGTAAAATCTGCCCTCAAAACTCACCTGTTTCAGATTTCCTATGTTTAGTTTCTCTTGTTTTTGCTGCTTTGTTTTTATTTTTATTGCGCTTTGAATCCAGCGGGCAGCGGTAAAGGCGCTTTATTAGTGTTGGTTAATGTAATGTAATTGTAATGTAAATTTTGAGATTATCTCAAAAAGTGTTCATTTCTGAAGGAATCTGTTATGCTAGTTGGATTCCTTGCACCATTTCCTCATCATTACTTTTAAAGATACGATAAAAACGATATCTAAATTACTGGTTCTTGAATGTGGTAAAAACGTCAAACACTAGCAACAATGGTTTTCTTTTGGCTCAGAATAATAATGATTACTAAAATAAGAATCCTCAGACCTTTAAGATGCAATGTGAATTTACTCCCTATGATATTTATTTTAAAAAAAATTGAACGAGGCTATGTGCATCAAATTTGAGGTCAACTTTGTAAAAACTTAGCGTAGCCTTAAAACGTTTCAACGCGATCTTCGGGACACGCATAATAGAAAGTTCTACACGACACTCGAATCCGCATCCGGGATATGAGCGCGTAACGACCACGTTTTTTGTAAGACCTAAAAATTTGTTTGATTGGCGTAACATTAAAAAGGTACGTCGGTCGGCAATTAGAAAAAAATTACACACATTTTAAGCTGTGAATTGCGTATGATAAAATCCTTGGAACTCTTTTCTTTCTTTTTTTATTTAATTTTTTTAAGTGCGTTGGGAGCTCATGGCGCGATGAACGTATTGTGTAGATTCAAACCGCAAATGCGCATGGGATTTTGAGACGCTAAACTTATTTATACCGTAGTAGTATGCTCTCGAGCATCAGTTATTACTAACGGGGCGAATTTGTTTGATGCATTTGTAGTTTTAGTTGGGTGAGAATATTTATCTATCGCACTTGCAACTTTACCAAAGGTTACACATTTTTCATATAATTTATGGTGTGTTGGTCACGCATTAATATCGATACAAACGTAGCTTTGACAGCCACTGCAATGAATATATAAAGATACAAAAAAAATCCTCACCTTCTCTCGCAAACACAACATTGGCCGCAGGAGCGCCTTTGTACTTGTATTTCAACGGGATCTGGAACATTAATAATAGAAATCAGCAAACAGATGTTTAAACAGACTCGGCTTGTAAATTCGACTACAGGGTGTCCCCCCAAAAAGGAGGCCCCTCATTGCGCCCCTCTTTTTCTCCTATTTCTGAAAAGTTGAATAAATATATTTTGGTATGTAAAGAAACTTTTAATCGTTAGCTTTAATAAACCAAAACAATTATATCGACTCACAACTTTTGAAGATATGCCCTTTTGAATAAAAGTACCCGTTTTTCACTCTGTCCACGGATAGCAAACAGAGTGATTTGGATGGCTCATTCTGTGGAGTGGCCTGCATGATCACCAGACCTCACACCACTTGATTTTTTTCCTTTATGGCAAAATCCAAGATATTCGCAAACGTATTACTGAATGCATTCGCAAGTATCCGGCGCACAGGGGTGGTACGCAACGCAATTGATGCAATGAGAATCAGGGTTGAAACCTGTATTCGCCAAGGAGGCAACCAGGTAGAGGGCAGAACAGCACAGTAAACTCACTTCAGAAGACAAAGCAAGCAGCCTTTTAGGGCAACCTTTTATCCTAAAAAGAGAACTGACTTATGTTGTAAAGAAAAAAAAAAAGCAAAAAAGCAAGAAACAACAAAGTAAGAACGTATGAAACATAATAAAACAAAAAGGCATAAATAACCAAGAAAAAATAAGTAATTGCAAGTAAAACAAAAGAAGTCCCATTCGCAATGTTCGGCATCCATTTTACCCACAAATTAATTACCCAAATCAAAAAACAAAATCCATTGCCATAATCCACCGGTAAAGCCCATTTTATAAATAAAGTTACTTTGAGGAAAATTTGATATTCATGCATGGTATGTGTACTCCTCGCTTTTCAATCTTTGAAGTAGCCAAACCTTCTCCGTGGACAGAGTGAAAAACTGGTACATTTCTTGAAAAGAGCATATCTTCAAAAGTTGTGAGCCGATTGATATAATTGTTTTGGGTTATTAAAGCTAAAGACTCAAGGTGTCCTTACATACCAAATTATATTTGATCAACCTTTCAAAAATAGGAGAAACAGAGGGCGAAATGAGGGGCCTCTTTTTTGGGACACCCTGTATATACTTGGTATGATGGCTTCAAATTAAACAACGTCTAAGACCTTGGTCCAAAATCATGGTTATGTTAATACGTACAAGTCGGTCAAAATTAAGTCGTACATTTTCGTTCTCTGCCGAGTCAATTTTATCATATTGTTTAATAGAATTAACAGGTCAAATGTCAAAAGTTCTGTCTCGGAATACCCTTCTGATTGCCCATTAATGCCGTACTGTAATATTTCCATACAAAGTAGATTAGAATTTCTTTTCCATAAAAGGTTAGCTGTTAGGGGCTGTGCAATAATTATGAGCCCCACCAAAATCGCTTTCCCCCACTCACGGGCCGCCAAAAATCGCTTACCCCCCTCTCGGCACGCCAAAAATTCTTTGCCCCCCCTTGTACATGCCAAATTTTTGGGATCCCAATTTGCAAATTTTAAATGGTCCATATATATATGTTGCGAGCGCAGCGAGCAGAAAGATTTGCATATTTAAGCGTTTCCGTACGGTTTTCCTAAGCCGTTTTAGAGCGTTTTACTTAAAAGGCGCCCGAAGAATGTGCCCCCCCTCTCGGCTTGCCAAAAATGCTTGCCCCCCCCTTTCGGCTCGCCCCCAATTTTACCCTCCCCAGGGCCTATAATTATTGCACAGCCCCTTACCGTCAGATATCTCCACTTTTAATTTTGAGCTGAACAGCTGAGATAAGTCGAATAATATTTGACGAAATGCAAAGTGCCCTTATTTGTTTTACACATATGGACCAAATTATAGCCTCACACGTCATTGCGTTCAGTCACAATGGTTCATTATGTAAAAAAAGAAATCGCTTTAAAAAGTGTTAAAAGTTGCATCTAAGTCCATAGGAATCAACTCACAAACAATACAGTAGGCCAGATCTATTATAATTCATGTGTTTGTTAAAGAAAACCTGACTGCTATGGACTCAGGTGCAACTTTTAAAACGGCCTCTTTTCTTACTCAATTAACCATTATGACTGATCAATGATGTGTGACGCTATACATTGGTCCACATATGTAAAACAAACAGGGCTATACATACCTTTTTATATTTTTACGTTTCGTAAAATATTTTTCGATTTATTTTAAAAAGTATTTAGGGGAACTTATAAGTTGTGGACCCTATATTTCCACCCATTATGGAAATAATTAAACTACGGTTCCTGTGTTTTATTCAAAATATCGGATTTTGAGAAAACTACAGCACCTAAAATCTTGATTTTTGTAGGGTATGTTAGCTTACTTAGGTACCTGATATTCCTGTAAAAACATAACTTTTAAAAATATCAAGGGCGTCCTTCTCAGCAAATGTTACAAAAATGTTTTACGAAAAAATGGGTGAAAAATGCCGAAACAAAGTAAATGATAAATTAGAAGGGGTGGGTGTAATAAAGCATGTTACTGGTTTCGCGATAAGTTGTTTTTGATCAAATACATGAGAAGTATACAAGCATTAAAGGTCATATATATTGCGCGGACAACATCATATCATTGGCAAGCTAATATTATGAGGAAAATGAAAATGACTCCTTTTTTGAGAAAATAAGACGTTTAAAATTGATATTCCGCAAAAACTTAAGCGGTGAGTTCCTTCGAACGAGACAGATTTGACCTAGAAAAAATGTTACGGCATGAAATGAGATGTGCCTGCTTTGAGAGAAAGGACTGTAACATTCTCAAAGCACAGAACGTATACTGTTGTTGTTCTCGGAAAAAAACTCTGAATTAAGTATTACAAATTTAATGGTTCTTAAACATATGGATAAAAACAGCCGCTTCTTTTTTATTAGTAAATTGTGATATTGCAATTCATATGTATATCAATATCATGAGAAATATTTGGACTAAAAAATAAAAAAATATTTTGAGCTTAGAATTTCAGCGTGATCAATCTGAAACTAGTATATTCAGGTATACTAGTCTCAGCGATCAATATTGTATTTAGTATGCATATAAACAATTTCAATGAGCTGGTAGCTAACCTTATTTCCACGCCTTTGTTGACCATTGAAGGTCGTGCATTTATAACAGGATTCATAGATCATCTAGATTATCTATGCATGAATGAACATGAAAAGAGCTCTAGGCTCATTGTGTTATCGTGAACATAGGCATGATAGAAGAATGGCGGTTAATCCCACTCTTGATATTGTGATGGTTCATTCTATCTTACGCTGTTTTAATGAGTAGTAATGGGCTTAAATGAAAAGATGTTCGAGATTACCTCATTCTCCACTATAGTGTCCGCTTCATTTACTTACGTCATTAGCCCGCTGCCTTGAAAATTAATTTCGCTTCGAACGGGGGAAGGACACGCACGAGCCCGAACCTACCAGCAAGACAATTTCTCTTCTTTCAGGAGAAATACGCATACAAAAAATTGCAACGAGTGTCAACTTGTAATGTAATAATTATTCTCTGCGAATGGAGATAAACTTGTTTTTGCAATAGATATACCCTTTAAGTATAGGAGTTCTTCAACAGACTAACTGTTTTGTTGAAATCATTCGTACAATTTGATAATTGATTAGTACGCAGCATTATACAGGTAAAGGCAACGAGATGTGGAATTGTTGATGAGTTAGGGGCTGGGCGGCTGAAGTACAGGTAACTGGAGAGGGGAAGCAACGAGTTGCCCCAGATCACAGCGGCAGGTAGTGATTGGGCCGCCGAGTATTTATTTTGGAAGGTTCAGGTTTGTTTTAAATTTTGGACGTTTTTCCAAAAGCTGATATTTTTGGTGATGTTTCAAAAAAGCAACATGCCAAAGACAAATCTTTAGGCGCATTGTTATTGTTAATACAGTTCTTATTATGGTTTGAACAACATTCAAGATGTCTTGACGACTAGTACTTACTTGGTCCTTCCCTTTGTCCAACTCGAGACGAAAGTGATCGCTATTCGACTGGTCAAAAATACCATCGGTAATATAGGTTCTCGGGTCACTGAAATCTTCCGGGTCATACAGTTTTGTGGAGCACCGGATGATATATTTTGTGTCCATAATATAAACTCTCAGTGGGTCAATCGAGGTCACGATCACATAGATTGCAAGACTCATCTTACGTCCTTGTGCCAAATATGGATTGGATATATATTCTTGAATTATACTTTCCTTCTTCAGGTCAAGCTCTGAAAAAGGAGAGAACGAACGAATTAACGAACGAAAAAACACACCTTTGCTCAGTACTTTTATTTTAGTGGGCTCAGTTAACTTTCTCTACAGTGATAACTATAACCCCGGGTTCTTTACTTACACTGAGAAGACGACATGAATACATTACCTTGTAATTTAAAAGTCAATTAATGTCTAACACTTTTGATCAGGCCCGTACGCAGGGGGGGGGGTGCAAAAGTATACACAGAGTCACAAAATGTAAGAATTTGCGAGCGTAGCGAGGAAAAAATCAGTTTTTTACGGTTTTTGGTCAAAATGGACCCCCCTTTGGAAAAAGTCCACTTTTTCAAAATCAGCACCCCAAAAAATCCTGCGTACGGGCCTGCTTTTGATCAATTCTTGTACGTTGAATCAATTAACTCTCTTACACTATAAAAGAGCCATTGTAGTGGACTCGGTTAACTCTCGCTACACTGATAACTATATCCGGGTTATTTACTTACACTTAGAAGACGACATGAATACATTACCATGAAATTTTTTCACTTGATTCCCTCTATGGTCAATGTTTTTCTGCATCCATAATCGATTTATGTCTTTGTTTTGTTTTAGCTATAAGAAATAAGGGACAGAGAATTTTTGTGACGTAATCATGAGCAATTTCAATAATAAAGATACAGGGTGTATCAAAATGATTGGTACCCATCAATATCCAGTGAGCAAAGCCAAGACTGCCACTTCAAAATAGAGCATAGCATCTACCAAATTGGTATATTTACGTAATAAAAGGTCATAAAACTACAAACGGTAGTCATTTTCAGGATGATCTAATGCTGAATTGGGAAGAAGCAGGCGTTTTATTAGACAACAAAACTGATGGGTATCAATCATTTTGATATACGCTGTAAGCAAGATTCAGTGGCATAGCGTGAGTCATCCAATTAAGGGGGTGGGGTTGTGGGATCGAGCATGGGGGAGGGGGTTGAGAAGGCGCCGACCATAATGGGGGAACTGGGTCTGATTGGGGGCATTAGCCATTTTTCATAAGTTTGTTATGGGAATTTCTAAATTTTCAAATTGATTGGCGGCCTATGAGCATATGCAACGCCCCACCCTGTCCCTATTACACTACGCCATTGCCAAGAATCCCCTTACTAGCGGCAAGGCCTGCAATGGTTACTTATCCATTTATATATTCAAATGCTGGTGCGGTACATGAACATATAAATAGTCAAGCTTTCGCGGTATGTTATTTCCGTTTTTGAAGATTATTATTCACAAATCCCTGACAGGCCACTCGCTCACTCCTCATTCATTCCATGACTCATTCACTAATTAAATCACTCACTATTAAAGGAAATCTTGCGTGCGCAGTGGAAATGGATGTGGTAAACTTTTGAATCTACGGAGGCCAAAAATCCCTTGTTTTATTACAACAGTAATGCAATAGACAGACAGAGCAAGAAATTAAAGGTCAGACTCCATTGAACCTTATTGACCACTTCAAATATTTGGCCACGATCTGTTTTGTGGTGTTACCACTAAACGAAACATATATAGGGAGCTAGTGCAAACTATTCTGTATTCGGTATAATTTTGAGACCAGTATCTTTTATTTTGGACCATGTTTCATTTGCTGGACCCAGTGGAGCCTGAATACTTCACTCACTTCCACTGCTTACCGTCGAATAACGTAACCTCCTTACTATGAGTTACTACGCAAGTGAAAGAAACATTACTCAATACAAACCTCTTCCAAAAAGTGTAGTTTTTGCAGCGGGATCCGAAAGGATTTCGGCACGTATTTAAGTCTCCCTTCCGTTGTCAGCAACGCCTTTTGGGTAATTTTCCGCATGCCGTGAACCTGACTAACCTTTAAAAGGGCGGGAAAACAAAAACGAACGAATATTTCAGTACTAATGGGTTTTCTCAAGGCAGATACTATCCAACTTTGACACTTTTTTCTTAAGTGTATAAATATAAACAACAAGTGATTAGATTTTGTACATATTTTTAAACTTCGATGGTTTATTGTGGTATGTATAGGGTGTGCGCTTTTTAGATGCAAAATCCCTGGATGTTGCTAAAAAGTGTGCCGAGGCTTTGGGCTTATACCTGTGCCTTAGCGTACTGTTAATCAGTGCGCTTTTTACTAGTTTTGATTCCCAGTTTTGCGTTACCCAAGACTCAAGCAAAAGAGACTCCACGTCGTGGCTTCGCCGCTCTGTCGCGCATTCTGCGCCCGACGCGTTGCTTTGCTTCTCATCCCCCCTCGATTGCGAGTACATGTAGCCTTTGTCAAGCCTAATTAAAGCAGTTTGACCTATTTTACCTTTTGATTGTGTTGTACTTCGTTCGATAGGTTTCCAGATCCAAAGGGAGTTTCGTGTGCCCATAAAACGTCCCACTGAGTACCGTCTTCAGATTCCTGAGATTCTTGGTTCACGTAGCCCAACATTTTAAACACGTTTCTGGCGTGAGTTAATGAATAACTACGCTTAAGTGGAGTCTGAAATAAAGAGTGGTGAAATTATAGTGTTAGTTGCCACTGCGGTGAGAGGGGGATTTTACTGGGGAATAACAAAATGCATTAAGGGATCTGATATTAACATTAAGTGACGTTTTCACGTATTTTTTGTGGAAGCTGAGTGTACACCAGACATGTCAAATTGCATTCTAAATACGAGGAATATTCTTCTGATATCAAATAGTTCAAAAATGTTTTGAAATTCGCGATATAATAAAAAAAAGTATGAAAAATTATTAAATTTTTGATATTTAACAGTCCTCGAAGTAAACTTTATAAATCTAATGATATGTACTTAAAGTGTATTTAGCTGGGATTAAAAGCCGACGATCAATTGAAAATGTTGACCTTTTATATTGAAAATACTTCATTTTTTCCCAAATAAACCTTTTTTTTGTGGTGGTTTTGGAAAAAATCCATATCTTCATTACGAAATGATCGTCGGCTTTTCATTCCGGCTACATACACCTTAAGTACATATCATTAGATTTATGAAGTTTACTTCGAGGACTGTTATATTCAAAAATATCGATTTTTAATCATTTGCCATAAAATGTGTATTATATCGCGAATTTCAAAAAATCAAAATTATTTGATATCAGAAGGATATTCTTCGTATTCAGAATGCAATTCGATATGTCTGATGTGCTCTCATGTCCCACAAAAAATACCACCTATACGTTCATACCCCACCCCTTAAAGTTATTTTGATACGAGTCAACATTATCTTGTAGTCATAGTAGAGCAAAAGTTGCATATTCTAGATAGCAAACAATTGTGCAATTTTACCCACATGACACCCAGTGGCGGCAGAAGCATTCAAAATTGAGGAGGGTCGTCAAAATAATATACGGCAACGAATGATGATGACACGCCGAGTTGCAGTGAAGCGCGATATGTTCAAAATTGTTTTCACCTATTGCTATGGAAATTAATCCGATTAATTACGTAACTTCGCCAGCGTATTGATTCATATGAAAGGCTCGAGGTCACCTGAATATCGTTGACGAACGATGATTTCAAAAATCCCCAATGAAAATTAACCTGCCCAGTTGTCAAAATACGCCTGGATAGTTCCAAAATTGCTGATAACTAACTGAAAGAAAATGTTCTTAGTGCGGTACAAGCGTACCCATTTTATGACATGACGTCTAGAAAAAGGAACATGCTACACCCATCGAATGTGTGTCATCAGCCCTCAACACACACACCCCTAGAGTTGTGCAGTAGCATGTTTTGTTGACATTTTTTGTCAATGTTTACATCAATGACAGAAGTACTCCCATAATTGAAAACTCAAATACAAAGGACATCAGTTGGCAATCTTAATGTTATGCAATCAAGTTTACAACACATCAGTCTTACAATGGGCAGAAAGTCACCGAGTCACACCATTCAAGTGCCAATATTGATTACTTCAAGTGGCCTACTGGAATGACCAGATATAACCCTGTTTGATTTCCATGTTATTTTGCAATATCAAAACCATGTTTTCCTTGATTTTGGTATGAAATTGAGCAAATAGAATTCAATGTCATGTCAATTTGGAGTTATTAAGGGCAACTAAAACTGATGTGAGGTAAGTTTTATCTGTTTGGAATCTGTATTGACTATTCTGAAGGAATTACTGCAATGTAAACAAACTAACTCATGGCCTATATGAACATTGTGTACTGGTTTTCAGTACACTCTTTTCCATGGGTGACTGTAGGAACCCTTGGATTCGATCCATGTAGGAACATGCCTGGCAGTCAATAGCATTCCCATGCTGTAGTGATGGTAAGTAATGTTTTATGCAAAATGTTTTATGCTTCAAACATAACCTACAAATGCCCATAGACTGCGGAACTCAGTCTTCCATGATAGTCGTCATATATCTATTGGTCAATATATGACTATCAGGGAGATAAAATGCCCAATTGAATGTTTCCATATTTAAATCGACTGATGTAGAAAAAACCAAAAACAAATCAAAAACCAGATTGATGCCTCCACCCCGGTTTGTCGGACATAAATAATGTTTGCGTGTTCTTTAAAAAAAAAATGTTTATCTCTATAATTTGTGAATCGGGCATTAAAACACTTATAGCAATGTACCTTAGTTCGTTTATTCTCTAAATGTAGTGTCACCTCCTTGCTAAGGCAGTGTTTCAAGTTAATTACTTACATCTTTCTGGCGATGAAAATGCACTACTGGTCGATAATTGACGGTTCCACATAATTGGCATGTACTATTTCCGGTAATATTTTCTTGTTTACTACACATAGGTGCACTTCCGTTCTGTTTGTTTAGATATGTCAGGCATAATAAGAAAGTTACAGATAGAACCTGTACCAGTATCATCAATCGCAGCATCCAAACCATTATAATGCAGAAATACCTTCCACAGCGAAAAATGGCTAACATGAAAATGCATGCTCCTAGGAAATCCCATTGCCACTCACTAGGATTCACAACATGTTCATCTATCAAGGCACAGTTCTTTAACCCCAATATATTTGAACATTCATTGAATGACCTTAGAAAATTTGAGTACAAAAACTCATACTCTACAACTTAAGGTCAAATTTTGCACTATGAGTGTTTAATTGAGGTTATTGAACTATGGCATGAGGCCGTTGTGGTCCATAGTGACTGCGGTGATAGAAAGCAAGAAGACCTCATCGAATCATGCATAAAACTCAAGGATGAAGACACAACAGTGCTTTGTGATAATCACATTATCATGACTATAACAATTATTCCATGGATTTCTACGGCCTTCTACGGAACGCTGCACATGGTAAAGTAGAGTACGACGGCAACATCGTGACCACTTTTGTTATACAGAAAATGATATATTTTGTTGTGAGCCTGGTGTTACGTGACGCAATGTTATTTTGTTTTTACTACTGTCTGTTCAATTAGCTTAGATTCTTGTATTTTTAAGATATTTGAAAAAATAAAAAGTTGCGGTCAAAGTCATAAGAAAAGTGTTAGTCCAACCTTACCCCCAACGTGATTTACAGTTTTCAAATTCCAAAGTTAAATTTAAAACCCCATTTCTTTTCAATTTTGCCTCATTTTAGGCAGTTACTTGGATCAGGAAAGTTGAAAAAGAAGGAGGAAGAACGGAATTATATCCTTGAGATAATCCCGTAGGTTATCCTGTCGCACCTATTCATAGTCCTTTATTCTCAAGTAGTTACACATCTACTTGAAAGTAGCCTTTGATGTGATGTGTGTTGCCGACTACGGTTAATTAATTTTCACTCCAGAATTGAAACCATATCCAATGTTTCTATAGATAATTCCTTGAAAGTATGACACGTGTGTGTTAAGTACCTGATGTTGCTCTGCAGGGATACCACACGTGGATACTATAAGAAAGAAATGTAGTTTTGTAAAGATTCAAAAAAAATCCGCCCATTTTGGAACATATATTAATTATTTAGGAGAGTGTTTTAGGATTTTGTTAGAAACGGGATGATTTTTGATCATCTATATTTTATTGTTTTAATGTATTTTCCTGTCATTTCCTGCAAACCTAATAAAGAAATGTTGATAATTGAGAATAGTCTGTATCATAAATCGTAGAGGTTGAAAGCGTAACCAAGCGTGCAAAATTATTATTTGCCATGGAACTTCGGTCATATTTTATTTGAAATAAACTGGATGTTAGGATCTGCATGCATGGTATGCATAGTATTGATGGTATACAGACACTGACCTTTCCCTAAAACTAGTAAGCAGCAACTTGTGTATCACACCCGTCATGGGTTCGAACCCTTTTGTTGTATTTTATTGTTAAACCTAAATAGCGTGATTGCTTTTGAATGAGCGGCAACACACATATTTTGTTTGAGGATAGCTGGATCTATCTCCTTTCTTTACATCTTCTCTGCTTGGATCCACCGGTTCGCGACCTTTTCACAAATCGAGTGGGATGGTCCATTCTCAACTTTAGGGCATTATAGACCATAGACGAATCCAACGAGCCAAGTCATGGTCAGGATTTGGTCGGCCATGGCGGGTCCCCGCATGCACCACACTGGTGTAGTGACTGCCCAATTGGGTGGATTAAAGCCGCTTAAAATTCGATGTTGGATTATTTTGTGTTGTATTCTGTCATTATTCTTTTGTCTACGTGTAACACAGGTGATAGAATGCAGTTTAAAATACCCTCCAAGGCCGCATTATTTCACATTTTATGTGAGATTGAGCCGACGGGGACCCAACTTTGGCAGCCATTAAGGTATAGGAATGCGTGAATTTGGATTCGTCTATAGTGTTTAGCAAAAAAATCTGTCCACCAATCTGTCCTGCCATTTCAATTGTTACACCGTTTCGGTTTTTGGATAGGGTCTATGGTCCACGAAATTAGGTGAAGCTCCGTGAGTTATTGGCGATTACGTTTTATGCATAACATTATTCCGAGCATTATTTTTTCACAAACAAAGACATTAAAATTACGAATTTCGTTCTTATTTCAACTGGTTTCATCGATACAATGCCTTAAATTGAGTTTTGTTTAATACCAACATTCTTTCCATATCAGCATTCGTTTGACATGTTCAGATACAGTAACTTGATAAGAATTGTTTTATGTAAGTTGTAACCTAAGTCATTGTTTTAAATAGTATAACTAAAATAACTAACTAACTAACTAACTAACTAACTAACTAACTAACTAACTAACTAACTAACTAACTAACTAACTAACTAACTAACTAACTAACTAACTAACTAACTAACTATAACTAACTACGCAAGAAATGTACTTATATAAGCTGGGCGTATTCTGAAAATCTTAGTTCATTTTCACATTTTTATAATAACGTAGGCCTTATGTTTCAACAGTGGGGTTTCAACACGAATTACTGGCAAATAGGCCTATAGCTACAGGACAATACTTTCTGATGCGGATGGTTGATTAAATACTATCTCAGCGCATCTAATTCTTATGACATTCGTCCCCATTGCACTAAATGGATTGATTCAAAAAAGTTTATGGTACCCGACGTTGATCTACGGCTTGTTATAAAAATATCGCGGGGAAAGACCAAAATTGAAAAGAAATGGGGTTTCAAATTGAACTTTGGAATTTGAGAAGTATAAATCAGGTTGGGTCTAAGGCTGTGCTACATTTTTGTGTCACATTTTTATAATAACGTAGGCCTTATGTTTCAACAGTGGGGTTTCAATACGAATTACTGGTAAATAGGCCTATAGCTACCGGACAATACTTTCTGATGCGGATGGTTGATTAAATACTATCTCAGCGCATCTAATTATTATGACATTCGTCCCCATTGCACTAAATGGATTGATTCAAAAACGTTTATGGTACCCGACGTTGATCTACGGCTTGTTATAAAAATATCGCGGGAAAAGACCAAAATTGAAAAGAAATGGGGTTTCAAATTGAACTTTGGAATTTGAAAAGTATAAATCAGGTTGGGTCTAAGGCTGTGCTAACACTTTTCTTTAATGACTTTCACCACAATTTGTATCTTTTTCAAATATCTTAAAATATAAGAATCTAAGCTAATTGAACAGACAGTAGTCAACATTTGCATCACATAATACATTTACATGATATACTTTAGTATATGAGGCTGGATTGCGCTGTGTTCATTTTCATACGACGGATTTATTGCCATAACTATTACCCCTTACTTAACAAAAGATAAACAAATTTATCACAATTAAAATTCTACCAGGGTTCGAACCCACATCCTTTGGAATAGCAGTCGAGAGCCTATACAACTACGCTATTAGTCATTCTGCCAGATTATGGGTTTGTTCATCATACATATGATAAGGATAATGAACTGAGTGCAATGCATTAGTCAAGATAATCGCACGCGCAATAACTCCATGGCAAGTGCGATTATCTTGACGAATGCATTTGCACAAGTACACTATGCATCATATACTTTGAGTATATTAAAACAATAGGCAATATTAATTGCTGCATTCATTAAATTAGTTTGAATATTAGGAAAAATATCTTAAATTTTAAAAACACCGTCCGGCCACTGACCATGTTAAACTACACCACATTTCGCCATAATTCATTCTAGAAACGCTTGCTGTTAGAATAAGAAAAATTTTAATGCTAAATTATTGCACATTCTAGGGAAGCGTGGTTACTGTTTTGAAATAACCGAGTGAGAGGGTTTTCAAGAAAATATTTTTCCTGTCAAAACTGAAGCATCCTCTGTATAAAAGAAAATATGAATATTAACTGCACATCATATATAACTATTCGTGATACCCAATTGTGGCATATTTGAGGTCGTTTATGAGGCAGAGAATTTTATTTCAATTTTATATACGCCAAAATATTTTTTTAATTTAGCAAGAATAAGGATAGAAAAAACGTTAAAAATTCTATGTATAAATAACATTAGACCCGGCAAAAGATTACTGTTTCGTTTTTATGGTATTCTAATCTTTTATTTCCCGAAGAAACATTTGGGGTCTAAAATGGATTTTTTATGTAATTGATAAAAACATCGAACGTGTATACAAGAAAAATGGTAGGTTCCTCTATAGTATTTTACTGACCATGCTAATGTACTGACACCGTGCGAGCACATGTCAAAATCGATATAATGTATTGTCCATATAGACGCACATTTATCATTTATTATTGTCGGATTCCCGGTCGGATTAACAACAATTGAGCGCTATTAATACACATTAATGTTTTTAGGCAAATAAAATTCCAAAATATGGTACGTTTTCTGCTTTTGCTTGTCACGTGGTAGGCCTATATTGAAGTTGCGATTATATCTTCAAATAAGTTTCAAATGGATTCCATTAAGCCAAGTGGCCGAGTGGTCTAAGGCGCTAGGCTCATAGAGCATATCCAAAGCGGCGTGGTCCGCCGTGAGTTCGAACCCCGCCTCTGCCAAACTTTAATAGAAGTAATATTGAAATTTAACTTTTTTTAAATTTCATATTGGGGAAATGTGACTGGGAGAATTTATGTATGGCGTGGAGTGGTGTGATGTTAAACGGATCAAGAAAATCAATCACTGTATAAGTTAACTGTCAATTGTATCGATTACGCCATGCGTCATACCTTAGTAACTTGTTCACGCATGGTTTCCAACCAATTGCCTTTATGTTGTGATCATTTTTATCGTGGTTCGATCGGTTTTGACGTCCCACTATATAACAATATCAACGGGACTTTATAGTTCTGTAATTTGAACGTTAAAATCTACTTTCCTATATTAAAACACACGACAGTGGAATTTTAAAATTTGTACAGTATTATAAAGCATGATCATGTGTAAAACAAATAAGGCTATACATAACCTTTTACATTTTTACATTTCGTAAAATATTTTTCGACTTATTCTAAGAGAAGTTTGATAGTAATCCTTGATATTGTTGAATAGAATAAATCAATACTGATATTTATCTAATGTACGATGCTATTCAAATAGACGTTCCATGCGGAAACTAGGAATAATGTGAAATGGCTATCAATCGATCAATCAACCAAGTTTCATCAACAATTAATAATAAACCGATAAATCATGGAATATTACTAATTACTTACTAATCTACCAAATAAATCAATACATACATTAAGTATGATTGTTTACTAGCATTTTCTATTGAAAAGAATATTCCATGTACAAACAAAATGGTGATAAAATATCAAAAAAAGTAAAAACTAATGTCTGATGGCAAAATATATACATAGATTTGAATGAATATTATGGAATATTATGGCACATAACAATATGATAATTATCATAATATAATATTTTGCATCTTAATGTGCAGTCCATACTGCACAACGATATTCAGGTTTTTGTACAAGTCAGATAACATGTCACTATAAAGCAGGTCATATGTGTTGGTCTTCTTGTATTGTTGTTCATTTGCATTTGGAGAGATTAACTTCATCAGTTTCACGGCGTATTTCATCTAACTCATTCGAATGCTACATGTATTGCAAGTAAACTGGCCTCAAAAAGAAACTTATAATTTTTCACAAGGATAAAATTTTTGATATTTAACAGTCCTCGAAGTAAACTTTATAAATCTAATGATTTATACTTTAAGTGTATGTAGCTGGGATGAAAAGCCGACGATCAATTGAAAATCTTTCCCTTTCATATTGAAGATATACATTTTTTCCCAAAAAGACCCAAGGAAGGTCAAAATTTTCAATTGATCGTCGGCTTTTCATCCCTGCTACATACACTTTAAGTACATATCATTAGATTTATGAAGTTTATTTCGAGGACTGTTATATCAAATTTTTAATCATTTGACATAAAATGTGTATTATATCGCGAATTTCAAAAAATCCAAATTATTTAATATCAGAAGGACATTCTTCGTATTCAGAATGCAATTCGATATGTCTGATGTGCTCCCATGTCCCACAAAAATACTGTCGAAACGCTTATACCCCACCCTTAAAGGGAGAGCAAGCAACTAATTCCCCATGAAGTACGTTATTTTTCACAAAACCCTGTAGATAAAAATGCACCAAATTTACACACAGACTTACTTCAATACTTTATTCTAAACACTGGTCAGTAACCAAACAGTTGTCCAACTGACACAACAGCAAAATGCACTGACATGGAACAGCTTCCTGGACCACATTCACAGCCCAATAATTGGCACCTAACACAAGAAATATGTGAGTAAGTGGAATAGTCATTATAGTGAAGAAAGTGTGTGAAAAGCACAAGAATCCACGTTCCACACTATTCCACTTACTCTTTGGAGATAATCACCTGTGTAAGGATCTTGTACGCATTCTCCCGGGTTTTTTTTGCTGGGTGCCAATTATTCGCCTGTGAATGTGGTCCAGGAATCTGTTCTGTGTCAGTGCATTTTGCTGTGGTGTCAGTTGGACAACTGCGTCATAAAAAAAAGTCATAAGAAAAGTGTTAGCCCAACCTTAGACCCAACGTGATTTACAGTTTTCAAATTCCAAAGTTCATTTTAGGCAGTTACTTGGATCCACCGGTTCGCGACCTTTTCACAAATCGAGTGGGATGGTCCATTCTCAACTTTAGGGCATTATAGTGTTTAGCAAAAAAATCTGTCCACCAATCTGTCCTGCCATTTCAATTGTTACACCGTTCCGGTTTTTGGATAGGGTCTAAAGATGATGATGGTCCACGAAATTAGGTGAAGCTCCGTGAGTTATGCGCGATTACGTTTTATGCATAACATTATTCCGAGCATTATTTTTTCACAAACAACGACATTAAAATTACGAATTTTGTTCTTATTTCAACTGGTTTCATCGATACAATGCCGTAAATTGAGTTTTGTTTAATACCACCATTCTTTCCATATCAGCATTCGTTTGACATGTTCAGATACAGTAACTTTATAAGAATTGTTTTATGTAAGTTGTAACCTAAGTCATTGTTTTAAATAGTATTTTCTTGTACAAAAGTTCTTTTGTTTCCAAATGTCTTTCTCAGTTTGTATTAAACAAACAAAACGAAATAACAAATTGAAAATAAATGTGTAGTTTTATAATAGGCCTAGGCCCACACCTAAATAAATAAAGTAATAAATAAACTTAACTAACTAACTAACTAACTAACTAACTAACTAACTAACTAACTAACTAACTAACTAACTAACTAACTAACTAACTACGCAAGAAATGTATTTATATAAGCTGGGCGTATTCTGAAATTCTTAGTTCATTTTCACATTTTTATAATAACGTAGGCCTTATGTTTCAACAGTGGGGTTTCAACACGAATTACTGGTAAATAGGCCTGTAGCTACCGGACAATACCGGGAGAATGCGTACTAGATCCTTACACAGGTGATTATCTCCAAAGAGTAAGTGGAATAGTGTGGAACGTGGATTCTTGTGCTTTTCACACACTTTCTTCACTATTCCACTTACTCACATATTTCTTGTGTTAGGTGCCAATTATTGGGCTGTGAATGTGGTCCAGGAAGCTGTTCCATGTCAGTGCATTTTGCTGTTGTGTCAGTTGGACAACTGTTTGTGGTTACTGACATGTGTTTAGAGTAGAGTATTTAAGTAATCCTGTGTGCAATTTTTGTTAATTTTTATGGACATGATTTTAAGATATGACCTTGTGAAAAATTATAAGTTTCTTTTAGAAGGACAGTTTACTTTCATATTAATATTAAGATTATTGCAAAATGGATCAAGGCGATTGTATTGAAAACCTAATAAATAATTCATAGCAGTTACGTAATCAGGCAATAAATAGTGCAGACATCTTCACTCGCAAACCACCAAAATTGGTCATGCATTTGCATTGTAAAGTGCCCTCTCAATAATGCTCTATGAGCTTGTTTATTCGTCGTAGAAGGGATGTAATAATCGGATTAACTACCATAGCAATAGATGAATACAATTTGTGAATATATCGCCCTGCAATACATGGGACAAAAATTATAAATGTTTGGGTTACTGTTCAATGAGCTTCAATGCATATCAAACTATTCGTCTTGTCATAAGCATAAAAAAATGTATAGTTTCTACTTTTGGTTTAAGTATATATAACAAACAGTGTCAAAGATCAAAAGACCACTCGAGGATTATCACTCTGGGAAATCGCGAAATCCCCTCAAATTTTTAGTTCGTGGGGATAATGTGTTACAGACTTAGGGATTGGAATCCTCATGACAGTTCAAGTGTTTGCACGATCCGCGTTGCTTAAAGCCATAATGTGTGATTTGCTTCACAGCGACGCCCTCAATTTTACTCGGATTTCTACTTTTTGCATAATTATAATGCACAGTGGTGTACTAAAATACCACGTAAAAGACTATAACTAAGCCTGTGGTGCTTTAATAACAGTAAAATTTAACTTTTTATATTAAAACTGGGTTGACCCGGTTTTATTCAGAGTTCACCGATCGAATGCTTTATGTGTACACAAGTCCAGCGCGATGCTCCGTGCAGTATTACATATAATACGATCGCCGAGCGTAGTACACGCATTGTAAGCGCTGGAATGAAATCGCAATTATACCAAATTTGTTTGGCTCGAAATTAAAAGGGGATAATGTGATCAGTGAAAACAGACATTTAAATAGGAATCTATTCTTTATGCAAATCACACATTATTGCTTTAAGGAAAAAATCGCGTTGCTTAAGCAAAAATCCCTCCTTGCTGACGTCCCTATTGTATCCTTGTGATGTTGATAGATTCCATTTTCTTAAGTGGCCTCACTGTTAGTAGCACCAATACATATCCAACTGACATTTGTGCGACAGCCAATCGTGGTATAAATCGAAGCTACTGCCGAGATTGGTATTGACACGCTGTGTATTGTTGCTGCTAAAATCATCCATCTGAAAATAAATAAATAAATAAATAAATAAATAAATAAATAAATAAATAAATAAATAAATAAATAAATAAATAAATAAATAAATAAATAAATAAATAAATAAATAAATACAAATAAGAACAAACACACAGAACAAAGCAGATAATAAATTGATTAGCATACTGAGAAAACTAACTTCCTCATAAATGTAAATTGCGAAGTTATTTCGGGGTCAGATATACCCTATTATTATTTTCCTCCAAAATATTAAAGCAATATTATATCATGTCCATCAAAATGCATTTTGTCCAAAAAATGTTAGTTTTTACTGTCAGATATGCCCCCTTTAATTTCAACAATTATACAAATTAGGTAAAACAAAGATATATGATTCCATCCAAAATCTAAAATAGTAACTTTTTCACCTGAAAATCAATTTATCGTTGACAATAAACTAACGTAGACAATAATAATTGACTAATTGTCGACAACATGATGGTTGCTAAAGGTCGACAATTGACTTCGATTTCAACGTGTTTTCATCTGGATTTTAACATAAAACATAGCAAAAAGACTACAAACAATGAGGTAGAATCAAAGAGTACAGACTCCGCCATTCTTGGTTTAAATATTACATTTATTACCAAAGTCAGCCTGCCTTATTTGTCCCGATTCATACTTTTTATTCGATATCTATTTATTTAAAGCAGCAAATATTCGTTATTTGTTCTATTTTCTGTCATTTGTATCTTTTACCAAATGTTTGTTGACGTAAAATTGCAGATATTCGACGTCAATATCCAGGCCCTGTCAATATCATTGATTTTCTTTTGTCAACAGACATTCGTGCCCGGGGTGTACTCCCACTTTGGAGGTGACGCGTATGTAAGGCTGTTAAGACCCTCTTTTTCAGCGTCGCCCATATTTTTTACGAACACATCTTCTGTCACCCGAAGACCCTATTTTTCCATTTTGATCCGTCAGCCAATGACCCTTATTTTTCAATTTGAACAGCAACTTTCATTTATCACCTTTTTTGTTACTTATTTTGAAAAACAAAGAAATTTGAAGCCATTTAGAACTAGAAATTCGATGTTCGAGGTTTCTGTGGCGCTCTTGTCGGATCTCACCCATGACCCATCATAGAAAAAGGTCATGTACTCACCCAGTGACCCCATATTTTTTATATTTTGCTCTCACCGAATGCCAAATATCATGCTCTCATCCAATGACCTCATATTTTTTACATGTTACTCTCACCGAATGCCCCTTACAGCGAAAGTGCCAGCCCTACACCTTTATCCATTTCATATTAACGCACAGGCACAACGCCTAGACGTTGATCCACAAGCCTCAGCACACTTTACATTCGTGGAAGCAGGTTGCATTAAAGGAAAACTTGTTACATCGAATTTATTCAACGTCAAAAAAAACCCCGTATGAATCGAGTCTTAGGCTGTGACTGGCTGTCCAAGAGTAAGGCAGCACACCACTAAATCCTTCCGCATTGTGTAACCCTTGATAATTCCGGTAAAGATATATCGGTAGTGCAAACAAGTGGGTGTCCCTTGGGAGCAAAATGATTAGCCATCATTGTTTATTATAATTACATTAAAAGATTTGCAATTGCTCATTGTTCAGAATATCACAAAATGCTGTATCTCGATCTGGTCAAAAAATTTGGCTCCCGAAACTAATCCGCGTGCAAGCTAAAAATAATGGTGGTGCTGTTCAGGTTCCCATAGCTCAAAAGTTAGTCTCAACTTGTTTCCAAAAACCAATATATTTTAAATTAAATTTGATCTTTATTTAAGACATTGGTGCCACCAAAATATGAAAAATGGTTTTACATGGGGTACAAAAACACTCATGTATATTTACGTGCATTTTAATGGGATTTTATTTACATTTTTACATACTCACCCTTTGCGTGTGGAACACACGTTTCACGCCGTGTCTATTGAGATGCTCAAAACTAACGCTTTCAACATTTCTATCTGACTTTTTGTCATGCACTGCGGACAAAGTAAATACTCCTGAAAATAAAAAATAAATATCATTTTCATACGGAAATAATTTAATATTACTTTGTTATGGTCTGTATGTCGTATGTCAATAATTTGGTAAAGCCGCTGTCTCTTGTTTACATTTTGAGAGCGTGCACAGCGTAAACATGAAAGCGGGGTTCTGATTGGCTAATTCAATAGTTTAAATGTGTTTACTATAATTTATATTGGTTGTATCTGCCTATTAGAATATGTACTTTTGTAGTTTGTGCATAATGTATTTGTAGGTTTAGTGTCTCTGTTCAGCCAGAGAAGATGGTTCAGCGCATTGAGGCCTGGCAAAATGCGCTATGTAAATTGCTTTATTTATTTATTTATTTATAACCTGATTGGCTGAAAGTGTCGGCGCAGAGCGGCGATCTTGAAGGAAACACAGTGGTCCGCCTATATAGTTCATTAGGGCGCTCTCGTAAATGTGAGCAAAGGTTTACCTTCTCTTGTAGGTAGCGTATTTTGACATTTTACAATAAGATTAGATAAATTGTACTTACTTCATTGTTACACGATATATTTGATGAGTTGTAGCAACTTGGAATACTGTTTAGCATGACGTCACTGTCTCTTATGATGTATGATGGTCTGAAAGCAAAAACAGGTTTAAGTCCGGCTGCAAAAGTATTTTTTATCATGTTAGATGGTTTTGCTATGAAGTCACTGCTCTGAACATTCAGAAAGTGTATAGTTTGACCTACCTTATCATTTTTATCCACAACAACTTTATTGTTCGAAAATTAATTGCAAAATGGTTGAAGGTTACATGTGAAAATCCAAAAGAAAAGAGACATTTTCATTAAAATTGTGTTTGTGAAAAAAGCGTCTCGAGTTAGTCGTAAGGTTAAAAACAAAAAACAATTGCGGCAAAATACAGACTACAAAGAGTCGCTGTTATATTTGTAGCCAAGGTTGGTGAAACGTTACTGCAGCATATCACTCATTCATTTTGAATGAGACACGGACTTTTTTTAAAGGGAAATAGTCGGCTTCTTTTAGCTTCTTTCAACATTACCGTAATTTGCTGTTAGATGACTACAATTCTGTCTTTTTCACCCACTGACCTGCTATTTTTCTATATTTGCCGCTTATTTATTGCTATACAATAATGATCATCAATGAATTTCTCAATATCTTATGATTTAGGATATATTCATTAATAGCCAAACTATGTATATAAAACGCACGATCATTGCACAACAGCTACTTACTTATTCATGGGCCTTTTAAATGCATGATCCTAACAAGGTGATTCTCGCTGACGTTCTGGCTGGATAGTTACCACATAATTTACGTCTGATTAAAGCCATATTATAACATTTCTTTAAAAATAGATTAGTATTTATTTTCCATAAAATGGTAGCTTTTACTGTCAGATATGTTCCCTTTTAATTTTGAGCCGAACAAGTGAGGTAAAGCAAAGAAAGTTGGAATTTACTACTAGCGCCAATGCATGTTACTCCGGCGCGCCGGTTGTAATATGGTACGATCCTCTGGCATGTGTGTGTGTGTCACGCACGCCGTGTACGTAGTACTGTGTTGACATCGAATACGCGTTCGACTAATATTTCCATCGTAATAATAAAACGCTGATTCAGGCGGTTTATTCAAAATCTCGGATTTTGACAAAACTATAGCACCTGAAGTCTTGATTTTTGCAGAGAATCTTTGTTTACTAAAGTACATTACAATCGTGCAAAAACCTGAATTTAATTTTTTTTAGGGCGTTCTCCTCCGCAAATGTTATAATATATTTAAGTGCCAACATTTCGACACTATCAAGCATGTCAAATGTACCTCACTACGTGCCATATTCCTTACGTGTAAAATATATAAACATATGTGACCAGCTCCAACAAAACCCGGAACAAGTCGCCAGACATGTTTTTCAGTTATAGGCCTTTAAAGATGACATTCCCATAAAAAAATGAAATTTCGGAAATCATAATTTCATGGTATTTGACTGTGGGACTAAGTGGACTTTCAAATCCTTGAAAGTACTTATTAAAACAAGGTTTATTTAATCAATAAATAACAGTTGAACTATGATAATCCCTATTCAATCATGTGTAAGGCAGGAAACTAATTGGCCCATTACTCAGAATATCAATTCGGCAAACATCAAGGTATTATTTACAAAATTATCCATATCTTAAAACGTATTGATGTTATTTATATAATGTTGATATCATTTTAAAGCTTATTGTCTAGTGCTTACATTTGTAATCAAATCATGAAATGCTCCCGGTTTTGTCAGAGCGGGCCACATATGTGAGTGGACGCGGCGAATCAGCCGTAAACTCGGCAATATTGTATTCTGAGTTCAAGTGTAAAATGTATGTGAAGGTCGTATTCATAGGTGTATCAATTCGTTGCGACAAGTATCTTATCAAACGCAGTTTAAATCAATCAATAATATTACTGCTGATGAGGATAATAAGCTTCTACCTATTTCTATAGACTAGTTCTTGTCTTTGTTTGCTTTGGCTAAATCCTGTTCAAGTGGTAGATAACAAAGCATTGTATTCTGTCTAGGTATGTATAATCAACAATGAACAATGAGAGGATATTTCTGAACCTCGTTGACTTGGGGATGATTTGAAATGACCGCCAATTATGACTGTTGGATGTTTATTACCAGAAATGTAGAAAAAGAGACACACGTAGAACCGATAAAAAATACAATTTTGTCGAAGGAACAGAGTTCAACAAATCATAACCCCGCTTTTGGATATCGTTTGAAGTCAAATGATATACCATTTTAAAGCTTATGGTATATATTTTCTAAACACGAAATAAAAAAAAATTGACCGGGCCGACTTTACGGCTGATTCGCCGCTTCCAGTCACATATGTTCTTCAGATGAAAATATCAGTGACAAAAATTATATTTCAGAAAATTACATACCTTGTACTATTGTTCTTGCGAATGTCGCCAACACCAGAGATTCGCAATAAGCTATACAAAGTTGAAGTGAAAAACGATACATAAAACGGATGTTCAGCGTCAGGCATATTGGGCGACATATTTGCCTAAAAGAGATAAAAAGATCATCATTGATATCAGCATTTCATCAACCGTGGTCGTGGTCATCATTATCATCGTCATTGTGATCATCATCACCGTCATTGTACATGTAGTTACAATTTTCAATATCATCGTCACATCCTCAAAAAATAAGTATAGTGCCCTTTTCCCACTAACCCACAAATTGAAAAATATAAGGTCGCGGTTTTTTTTTTATACAGGGTGGCTCCCCCCCCCCAAAAAAAAAAAATAACCAGAACCCTCATTGAGCCCTCTTTTTTTCCTATTCTGAAAAGTTAAACAAATATATTTTGGTATTTAAAGAAACCTTTATTCGTTACCTGAAACCGAAAGAAATATTTCAATCAGCTCACAATTTTTGAAGATATGCTCTTTTAAAGACATGTACCCGTTTTTTACCCTGTCCACGGAGGAGGTTTGGCTACTTCAAAGATTGAAAAGAAGTACACGTACCATACACGAATATCAAGCATTCCTCAATGATAACTTTATAAAATAACGAACTTTATTTAGGGAATGGGCTTTACCGGTTGACCTATGGGCTATGGAATGTGACAAGTGTCATTAACTTGTCGGCAAAATGGATATGGGATGGACTTCTCTTGCTGTACTTTCAATAATTTATTTTATCTTGGTTATAAATGCCCTTTTGTTTTATTATATTTCTTACTTTCTTACTTCTTTATTTAGAACATTTTCTCTTTTGGGGATTAAAGGTAGCCTAAAAAGGGCTGTTTGGTATGTCACTGGTTCTTCTGAAGTGAGTTTACTGTGCTGCTTTACCTGGTTGCCTCTTGACAAATACAGGTTTCAGCCCTGGTCCTCATTGCATCAATTGCATTACCTTCCTTGTGCGCCGTATACTTGCGAATGCAACAGTAATACTGTTGGAAAGATGTTGGAGGCTAGCTGGTGATCCTCGCTCATAGTGAATGCGTTTCATTAATCGTGTGTTTCATTTTAATCTTTAATGTAGCCAAATCCCATCCGTAGACAGAGCTCCCGAATGCCGTTTGTTCTGTTCAATTTGCTTGTTTTAATCTCGAGATATGTTTAGTTAACAACGAAAGGGTGAATTCACAATTGTGCCACTTTTACTAGGGAAGAGGGTCGTACATGTAAATCAATGATAGCATCAAGTTTATCAAGAGTTCCTTCTTGAAATCAAAAGGATGCAACGATTACACAACAATACAAAAGTGTTTTGCTGTTTTTACTGTTTTATCACCATACAGGTATAATGACTCTCTTTTTCCACTTAAAACAGATTAAAAGATAAATACATATTTCCGGTTCTTCTGTAAAATTAAATACATGTACTATGACAATGATTTAATCATGGTAAATACTGTTCTCTTTGTCACTCAAGGCATGTTAAAAGACACGCCAGACAAATATTGCACACTCTGTTGTAAAATTAGAATCCTGTCAACGAAATATTGCACATCATAATTATACGTTTGAAATTTTACACTAAAGATTTAAAATTCATTGATGATTTTCATCAAATCATAAGTATATTTCCGAGTGTGCAGCAGCTGAATCCGACAGTGCTTGAAATCATCAGTTTAGTCCATTTTACAGTTTGGTCTTTAACATTATTGTTCGTGTAGGGCCTACATGGGTCACTCAGAGCCCCCTTCCTTCTGCGTGACCGTCACCTTTACCAATGCATCTTGCTGTCCTCATCTTCAATACAATTATACTAAGCAATTGTTACATAATCATTTCTAATCCTACAAATGAATGTTCTTTCATTAACTGTAATGTACAGGTATTTGAATATAACATTCTATTCTTGGCACAAAAGGGTTTTCATACATTTTGTGTTCAGTGAAGCAGATCTCGGGATTGCCGAAATCAAAATGAATGAAACAAGCGGTATTTAAAAGCTAGGACTGTTCCCTTGACATTGTTGTAAGCATCATGTCACAACAGTATTTTCTAATTGCCACAGATGGCGCTTTCCACTTGCACATTTACCAACACCTATACGAAACAGTTCTGTATTGAGTGATGGTTTAATTACCCAGATTCACTACATTTAAATATATATCGACCGACCGACCGACCCAGGTGTTGGTACCTAAAGGACAAGTCAACTATTTTTTAGCCTTATGTATTGATAAATCCAAGTGTGAGAAAATTAGATAAAACATGATAATGATACAATTTTATGAGTTTTAAGATATTGGACAAACCGTAAAAACTCGTAACAATAAATTAAATATGGGCTCAATCGATCCAATTTATATCAGAAATGACTAAGACAAACGGTTTAAATCATTCTTTACCGTCGCATTTTGCGAGCAGCTTGAGTTTTTTAATATCATCTGGGGCAAAATATTAAAAAGTAGACAAGAAAATAAATTAAAAAAATATCCTATCGACCAACTCTGACTTTTAGGACAATAGAACTTTTATTTTATACTTATCGGCATTAGTAGCAGCAGCAATATCTTCGTCATAATCATCATTGCTGCCTTCATTATATTCTAGCTTATCTTCGACACATTATCCTTATTGCATTCATCATCGTCAGCAACAGTAATGTTCTAATTGGCACCATCACCATCATTATCAAAATATCTTCATAATAATCATCATCGTTGTCATCATCATCATCATCATCATGTTCACTTTCATCATCATCATTTTCATCGTTTTATCACAATCATTGTCCTCAGTATAATCGTTATCATCATATTTACCACATTAAAATTATCATCTTCATTAGCATCTCCTCATCGGCACACATTCCTCACCGGCATCACCATGATTATCACTCGCTGGCATCATCATCATCATCTTCATCATATCTATTCCACCACCACCACCACCACCACCACCACCACCACCACCACCACCACCACCACCATCATCATCATCATCATCATCATCATCATCATCATCATCATCATCATCATCATCATCATCGTCATCGTCATCATCATCATCATCATCATCATCATATCATCATCATCATCATCATCATCATCATCATCATCATCGACTTCCACATCGACTTACCTCTAACAGATGTAAGTTGAAGTCCTCATCCGGCACGAAGTCCCATCTTGTGATGCAAAAAAACGAATCTCTCCTGGAAGTTTTGTATTGATGATGAGTTAATTATTTAAAATAACAAACAAGGTGCGATGAGTTGTACCCTATTTCTTAATATTTTCTAGCCGTCACGCTTCCCCAAATCTGAATTTCTTCTAAATGAAATATATTCTTAAAAACTATAATATGACGATTTGGGCTATTCAAGTTAAAATCCATAAACCCCCTATTATAATGGATGACACGCATTCAGGTAACCCCATTTAACATTAACTCTCCCTGTGTGGGAGATTAAGGTGATGTCTTCCATAGGGAGTGTATGGATTTCGACAGAAACACGATGTTCATAACACACAGTACGTACACGGCGTGCGCGACGGTGATCTACACAAGAAAGGGCCGTACCATAACATGACCGAAGGAGTGGTACGTATTGGCGACATATGCGCTGTGTGACCAAAACCCGAATTGAAGATCACAATGACCGGATTACTGAAACAAAAGCAAGTTATTGGGATGCGGTAGACACTAGATCTATACAATGAGTACTCCAGACAAAGTATATACGTAATCTATCATAAATAAATGTATCAGATTTATTTTATTTTTTTCCAACCTGATTCCAACTCCAATACAAATAATTCGAGTACAAAAATATTATAATCTATTTCTATAACACCAGTGGTTATATTAAGTATATGACACAATAGTATTCTATTTGGATTTGAATTTGAAAATCATCCACTCAGATTTGAATTTAATAATAATAATAATGATCAACAATAAATTTCAATAAAGTCCAAGTGTATGATTAATCACAAAGGGCTTCCAAATGTAACGGTCAATCAATGCTCGCTTCAACCAAGCGCCATGTTGAAAGTGAAATCCAAAATTTAATATAAATTGATTTGACCGATTTATAATCTAAGGTTTAGCTGTGTTTTGAAATATCAAAATTCATATGTATAAACCTGTATATTAAATATAATACACAACCTCACAAAAGTATACACAAACCCACGGCCGTTCAATTGAAGCTGATCCGAAGAATTGGTACCGATAATGTATTCGCGATAAGTTCATGCGTAAATGACGATGTAAAAATGCCAAACGCTGATCGCGAAAGTTCATAAACCGGTAGAAAATGATGTTCTATATCCAATTGAAGATCGGGTCGTTGTTGTTGACGGAAGTTGTGTGCGAGGTGAAGTTCAAGTGGTGAAAGTGATTCCAGTCGTTGGTAACCAGTAGCAAACGAAAATATGGTGAAAACCCCTTAACCCATCCAGTTCCTCAAATGAAAATATGGACTGGAATATAAACAAACAAACAACCCAAAATTTGAAAATACGTGCGCAAGTTGAAATAGATTTTTAATACAAAATATCCAAACAATAAAATACGCACTTTCATTTTTAAATTGATGCACACGACCACTTTTAAACCCCATTTAATTAACAAGGGCGTGGCACTGACGTCATCTAATTTGCATACAGGTGCATCTCTTTTTGTTTCCTTACTTGCACAACAGTACATTTTCTTTACAAAACAGTTGCTTTCGCAATCCACCGAAATTATATAAATATTTCTCAATGTCGTAAATTCTTATTTCACGATTGTAAATTAGGGCCTACATATATACAAATAATACAAACAATAATATAAACACAGCAACGATATTATAGACTCCCAACATTTTACGGGAAGAACTATTCTCACAAAACCGTTTTTTTAATTCATTTAATTACAATTTCTTTAGCTGAATTTTCTTCCAACCCACATTTTGGACATTCCCAGCCATTCATTTCTTTAAACGTGGGAAATTCTTTCAAGTTCAAGAATTGGTAAATTGATGAATCAAATAATTACCTTTCCAAAAATTGGTTAAAATTTTCCAACACAAACGTTTGAGATCAAACATGCTAAAAGAAACTTTCCAAATTTCCAAATTAAATATTTCGCCATAATTGGGCCCAAATTAATTACATATACAAAATATATTTTACTTACGTTGACTTCAGATATAGTTTATGCGGCGTTGCATGCATCGCTCTGGTAGTCTCTTGAGAACACCCACGTCCAGGACTGCCATCACAGTCTCAAGTGTCTTTAAATACACCCGCGCCGGTCTAACCTCAAAACCAGGAAATTTTACTCATCATCAAATACATAATTGACCTCAATTGCTCATACTACGCATGCAATTGCCAACTGAGTAATTAATTTCACAGAGGTACTGTGACCGCGCCCATTAATAAAGGTGAACCACCAAGGCGGTGGCGATGAACCCACGACTTTACACCGCAGAAATTATATCGAAAGTAAATGAAAACGCTCTTCCAATGCGCACGTTAAAATCGGGTCACAATACTTCCATTGTGATTTAAAAATCCCGGTATAAATCCAGGTGGTCCGATTAACTTACAAAGGAAATGCGAAAATATCGGCCGCGTGTGGCGCTATGCCTGAAAACTTAATGATCAAGTGAATCAGACGGCGCTGGACATTTACAGAAATAATATATTTTAAAAAAAATGCGAGTTCTGACGTGACAATTCACTCCCTCCTTTCGAAGGAAATGTATGCAATACATTTGCTAATAAGCACTTAATCTACAACATCTTAAAACTCTACACATTTTTTCATCTAGGCCTTTTCAGTTTAGGCCTACAATAATACATATTATTTCCACATACATTTTAAAGCTACACGTCAGCCTTATCTCACTTTATCTTGCTCTCGATATGACTCTACTCGTGTACTACTCGTACTCCAAGATGGTACCAAACTGGCTTTGGAGTCGAAGCTGGGCGTATGATTCTGCATGGAGTGATTTCCGACCAATTGATGCACGGTAGTGGCTGATGATCGGTTTGCATGGTAGATTCTCTGCTGTAAGTAAGTACCAACTTTACGCAAAACCCACACGATCGCCAGGCATCCATCTTCGTTAGAGCGAGTACATTCAACTTCTGACTTCTTGGTGGGGTAGATACAAGAAAACAATATACCCATGATTTCCTGTATCAAGACCATGAAGATTACACCAATTCCTCTTTCGTCTTTTTGTATTGGAGAGCCTCCAACTATTCCTTGTCCTTGTCCTTCTGACTCCTCCACCTCCTCAATATGACGAAGTGTAGAATCATTCTGGTTATGTGGCGATATATCTAGCTTAACGACCTCGTCATCTGTCACCGTTGGCAGTTGGAGTGGTTTCGCTTTGGTCGTCAATTGCACACTTGCTTCTGCTACCATCCCGATGTTGACTTCTGACTGCGGAACTACGTCTGACTGCTGAATAACGTCTGAAGTAACTTGACTAGATGTACGAACTAGATTGGTGTCCATTTCCTGCTCAATCTCAGCTTTCTCTCGCTCGTCTGGTGGATTTGGGAGTTCCTCAGGATCTTTAACACCAGGAATATTACCTACGACGAGATCACGGATAGGATTCTTCATCACGGACGCTAATACTTTGCCGACGAAGAATGGGGTGTCTATGTATACTTCTGCGACTGGATATATTCGAATGGTCCTATCGATGAGGATACACCCTCTATATCTACCGGTGTACTGTTCTGGTTGCACATAGTCTGCTTTCACGACAACTCCATCACATCCACTGTCACGCATAGCTAACACGCGATGATCACCAATCATCCCCATACGCATGTATCTCTTCCGACCTTCATTATGCTGACACGCTGCTGTCAATTCTAAATGATGTCCACAGTCCAGAGTTAAGTAACCATTCTGACATGCAGAGACTACGTGAGGGTCATCCTCTGAGAAGTAACCCATCACGTGAGATGAGTCAAAATTTTGATCCCCGATGTGACCGCTGTTCACTGCATTAGGCCTACTTGTAGGCCTTCTCTGGTTGCCTGCATTACCCTGGTTGCCAAAAGTCACTGCACCTACGTTGGATGGAGTGAAGTTAGACATCAACCCACACTGGTTGTTGCAGCTGGCTACCTCACCTTCTCGACTACTAAGACTACGGGGCCTATCCGACTTGAACATAGACCTTCTGTCGGTGTTGGGTTGAGATGTCTGGCTAGAAGTTGCATTAGACATGCTAACACTGTCAACTAATGCTGCTAAAGTACTCTTGCTGGTACAGCTGCGTGCACGATGCCCTTGCTTACCACACACGTAACACGTTATGCTAGACCTAAATGGTTGACTTGATGTAGGCCTATTAAAGTAACGATTACCTTGACCTTGGTACCTTGTATTCTTCTGCTGCTCTTGATGATGAGTCTTACCTTGGTTACCATACTGCGCATTATTCTTAGGCCTATTTTCGTCTTGACTCTTCTTCTTGGGAAAGGCCCACCAACCATGGTGTGCTTCAATATACCTATCGGCAATTTTAGCCAACTCCTTACTACTCTTTGGATCATGCTCCTTGACATATAGGCCTAACTCCTTAGGGCAGCTATGAACAAATTGGTCCTGCACTAATAAATAAATTAGGCCTTCAAGTGTCTGTTCAATCTCAGAAAGATCAAACCACCTTTGTAAATACTTTGATACTCTAGTGATATATTGAGTGGCAGTCTCACTGGGTTCAGGCTTTGAGTCCTTGAACTTATTACGAAAGCCTTCCTCTGTGAGGTCATAACGTTTCAACAATGTCTTTTTCAGTGACTTGTAGTCATTAACCTCCTCCACATTTAGATTATAGTACGCCTCAAGACCTTTGCCTGTTAACAAAGTCCCTAAATTAAGGGCCCAAAATTGTGGGTCCCAACCTTGTGAAGTTGCATGCCTTTCAAATCTTACTATAAACGCGTCCATGTTGTCTTTAGTCTCATCAAACTTTTGCAATTTTGGCGCTTTATAATTTCCAAATTTGCCGCTACCTTTACCTTGCGCACCATTAGGATTAGCCGTTTGCAATTCTAAACGCTTGAATTTGGTATTTTCAAATGAATTTCCATAGTAACTCTGCGTTCTTCGCGCTGCATAGCCTTTTCGTCAACATCTCCCATCGTCTCCGTTTCCTCCTTTTTGCATTGTAATTCGAACTGCATGCGCTTTTCTTCAATTGACGCTTCCTGCTCTTTGCGTTGACGCTCAATTTCTGCCATTTCGTGTTCCTTCTTACGCTCCATTTCTGCTGTCTCTCGTTCGCGCTGGCGCTCAATTTCTGCTGTTTCTCGTTCGCGTTGACGTTCAATATCTGCTGTTTCTCGTTCGCGTTGACGCTCAATATCTGCCCTTTGTTGGTCATGATCTATACGCTGCTGCTCTTGTTCCATGCGCTGCTTTTGCTGCACTAAAAGTAGCTCTTGCTGCTGTTTTTCAAAAGCGCGCTCTTCAGCTCTAACTTGTCGCTCCCGATCCTGCTGCTCCTTTAAATTAACCCTTTCACTTTTGACCCATTCTCTTAACTCAGCGCCTTCAAAACCCAATTCTTTTCCCAATTCTACAAGCTTCTCGATTTCCATTTCTACTGTCATGCACTTGGCCATGAATAAACATACAATATATAATACACAATAAGGCCTATCTAAAATTAGGCCTGTGACTTACACTACAACAATATCATAATACAATCATAACATCAATATAATAACTATGAACACTAAATAAACAAATACTATATTGTCACGAGAGAACTCCCAAAAATTTAATTGAACTTGAATACGCTAGCCGCCATCATATATTTCAAAAGAATAATTTTCATACGCGCTCTCAACGCTGCTAATAACTTCTGCCAATGAAAACACAACAAAGCAAACAGATTAGGCTAACATGCGCTTATAAAGAGGCAATTGTATTTGACGGTGAAGTAAAATGACAATGAGGCAATTTAAAATCGAATTACTACCGTTTGTAGCAATTCGGACTCACCAGACCGTGGCGAAACACCGCAAAGACAAGCCTTGAAATCTGTATTGGCAGAACGGGATACTGGATGGTGTCAAGAGGCTACCTAGAGAGAAAATGTAATGAATAAATTATGAGTACAATTATTTTTCACCCAATATAACAATGTCTGAACCAACCCATCGTACGGATCACTCGTGTCTACAAACCTAGAATAACCTTGCACCCCTGCTTTTGTAAATTCCCGGACGAGCCCCCACAAATTGTGACCAAAACCCGAATTGAAGATCACAATGACCGGATTACTGAAACAAAAAGCAAGTTATTGGGATGCGGTAGACACTAGATCTATACAATGAGTACTCCAGACAAAGTATATACGTAATCTATCATAAATAAATGTATCAGATTTATTTTATTTTTTTTCAACCTGATTCCAACTCCAATACAAATAATTCGAGTACAAAAATATTATAATCTATTTCTATAACACCAGTGGTTATATTAAGTATATGACACAATAGTATTCTATTTGGATTTGAATTTGAAAATCATCCACTCAGATTTGAATTTAATAATAATAATAATGATCAACAATAAATTTCAATAAAGTCCAAGTGTATGATTAATCACAAAGGGCTTCCAAATGTAACGGTCAATCAATGCTCGCTTCAACCAAGCGCCATGTTGAAAGTGAAATCCAAAATTTAATATAAATTGATTTGACCGATTTATAATCTAAGGTTTAGCTGTGTTTTGAAATATCAAAATTCATATGTATAAACCTGTATATTAAATATAATACACAACCTCACAAAAGTATACACAAACCCACGGCCGTTCAATTGAAGCTGATCCGAAGAATTGGTACCGATAATGTATTCGCGATAAGTTCATGCGTAAATGACGATGTAAAATGCCAAACGCTGATCGCGAAAGTTCATAAACCGGTAGAAAATGATGTTCTATATCCAATTGAAGATCGGGTCGTTGTTGTTGACGGAAGTTGTGTGCGAGGTGAAGTTCAAGTGGTGAAAGTGATTCCAGTCGTTGGTAACCAGTAGCAAACGAAAATATGGTGAAAACCCCTTAACCCATCCAGTTCCTCAAATGAAAATATGGACTGGAATATAAACAAACAAACAACCCAAAATTTGAAAATACGTGCGCAAGTTGAAATAGATTTTAATACAAAATATCCAAACAATAAAATACGCACTTTCATTTTTAAATTGATGCACACGACCACTTTTAAACCCCATTTAATTAACAAGGGCGTGGCACTGACGTCATCTAATTTGCATACAGGTGCATCTCTTTTGTTTCCTTACTTGCACAACAGTACATTTTCTTTCCAAAACAGTTGCTTTCGCAATCCACCGAAATTATATAAATATTTCTCAATGTCGTAAATTCTTATTTCACGATTGTAAATTAGGGCCTACATATATACAAATAATACAAACAATAATATAAACACAGCAACGATATTATAGACTCCCAACATTTTACGGGAAGAACTATTCTCACAAAACCGTTTTTTTAATTCATTTAATTACAATTTCTTTAGCTGAATTTTTCTTCCAACCCACATTTTGGACATTCCCAGCCATTCATTTCTTTAAACGTGGGAAATTCTTTCAAGTTCAAGAATTGGTAAATTGATGAATCAAATAATTACCTTTCCAAAAATTGGTTAAAATTTTCCAACACAAACGTTTGAGATCAAACATGCTAAAAGAAACTTTCCAAATTTCCAAATTAAATATTTCGCCATAATTGGGCCCAAATTAATTACATATACAAAATATATTTTACTTACGTTGACTTCAGATATAGTTTATGCGGCGTTGCATGCATCGCTCTGGTAGTCTCTTGAGAACACCCACGTCCAGGACTGCCATCACAGTCTCAAGTGTCTTTAAATACACCCGCGCCGGTCTAACCTCAAAACCAGGAAATTTTACTCATCATCAAATACATAATTGACCTCAATTGCTCATACTACGCATGCAATTGCCAACTGAGTAATTAATTTCACAGAGGTACTGTGACCGCGCCCATTAATAAAGGTGAACCACCAAGGCGGTGGCGATGAACCCACGACTTTACACCGCAGAAATTATATCGAAAGTAAATGAAAACGCTCTTCCAATGCGCACGTTAAAATCGGGTCACAATACTTCCATTGTGATTTTAAAATCCCGGTATAAATCCAGGTGGTCCGATTAACTTACAAAGGAAATGCGAAAATATCGGCCGCGTGTGGCGCTATGCCTGAAAACTTAATGATCAAGTGAATCAGACGGCGCTGGACATTTACAGAAATAATATATTTTAAAAAAAATGCGAGTTCTGACGTGACACGCTGGTAGTAAATTCCAATTTTCTTTGCTCTGCCGTAGTTGTTCGGCTCAAAAATAAAAGGGATATATCTGACAGTAAAACTAACATTTTATGGCAAAAGAAATGCTAATCTATTTTGTATGAAAATGTTATAATATGGCTTTAATTTCGGCATAGCCGAGATTATAAAAATATGAAAATATACTTACCTGGTAGGATTTATATAATGTTTTATTGATGACCATTTTTGTTCAAACACATCTCTAACGGCGTCGTATAGTTGACTTTGAATCCAGTATGTATCATAACCTAACGAAAACAGAAATAAATACCGCACAAAAAGAAAGTTCACACTTTTCTTGAATTGAGTGGTCATAATTCTAACAAGAATAGTCTTTAAAAAGACAATCATCGCTAAGACAGCTGTAATGTGAAATGGAGTGGGAAGTCATGAAGGTCGTCACAAGTGTGATAACAATCAATGTATGAGATAGTTTATGATAGGATGTGTACAGGTGGGGTACATAAGGCAATAAAGATACACATTATTATTAATATAAAACAAATCCCAACCTTCTCTCGCAAACACAACATTACTCCCAGTATCTTCTTTGTACTTGTACTTGACAGTGATCTGGAACATTAAAAACAGAAATCGGTAAACAGATGTTTAAACAGATTCGGCTTGTAGCTGAAACAATCTAAAAGTAATCTTGGTCCAAATCATGCTTCGGTTAATACGTACAAGTCGGTCAAAATTAAGTCGCACATTTTCGTTCTCTGCTGAGCTGCACTTATTCAAATGTAGCATGACGATGTTTAATTGACATCAGCTCTAAAAGAGTCAATTATAATACCGTAAAACCTCGTCTACAAGCATATATAGTGTTTTTGATGAAAGCTTAGTTCATACAAAAATACAAACAAAAGATTGGTCTTACAATAATACTTGTTCGTATATGCTTGGATCTGTCATTTATTTGCTCAAATCCATTATAATGGCACCTGGATTAATTTAGCTTTCATCAGAAGCATTCTATATATGCTTGTAGAAATCGGACCATTTTTTAATTTTGACCCCTGTGTATGAAATTGTTGACATTTGATCTATTCGACCTTATGAACTAAGCACCATAGAAAAATATGACAATTGACGTTTTTGGACCGGGCCAGCATGAGCTGGCCCGGTACGTATTATTCGGAATAAAAAATTGTTGTTTCTAGAATATGAATTAGATAGAATTCGTAAAGAAAACAGGTGGACCTGGAGCAAGTTGTTTTGATAATGCTTAAACGTGTAAACATTAAACTTGTATGTGAAGGGAATTTTTGTGTTGAAACAATGATGAAAAATTAACAGGTTGATTATTTTTTTTAGGAATGAAATTAAACGTTGTTAAATTGTTACAAGTCAGTCGCTCTGACGGTTACAGCATTCACCTTACTCAGCATTCACAGTCACTCTTTCATGTGTAGTTTCACTTGGGCTTACCAAGTTAAAGAGACTGCCATAGTCAAAGGTCACCATGGTCGAGGTCGGGACACGCTACAGCTGACGCAAGGATTATTAAATCAGGATGTGACACTTCGTAATTTGCATGTGTCCAATTCATATGGTAATAGCATATTGTTATTAAAATGGTGGTCTGACCTGGCCAGAGGGCGTTAATATAATAGACGTTTGATCAAGGGACATAGTAGTTTCCGTTTGTATTGGCTACCGAACGAAACATAATTATTATGCACACTAGTGCACCTGCTGCTGTGAGAGCTCTGATGCTGTGAGAGCACTGGCATGATAGCGATACTGTTTGACCCAGATGACCTTTGACCTTGGAGCATTTTTTTCATGCTCCCCTCATACGAAGGATTCCACCTATCAAGTTTGAGCCCAATAGGGCAAAGTTTAAATTTAGCCCCTATATGACCTTTGACCTCGGTTGACCTCAATTTTGTTTTGCGCATATATTCCCGTCGTATCAAGGATTCCACCCACCAAGTTTGAACCCGATAGGACAAAGTTTGAAATCCATGACCTTTGACCTTTGACCTCCGATGACCTCCATATAATGTTTTTCATGCTCCCCTCATACGAAGGTTTCGACCCACCAAGGTAGAGCTCGATCGGACAAAGTTTGAAATTTGACCCCCTCCATAATGACCTTTGACCTCGGGGTCAACAAAGTTTTGGGTTCATGAAGAGGGGATAGGGGGGTTAAAAAATTTGTAACACGAAAAAATATATTGTCCCCCACCAAAGTATTTCTGAACACTCCCTAAACTTAGTTGATTTTTCAGCAAATGTTATTTTTCAGTGAGTTTTGCTTTTATTCTGTGTTAAATTATGGCATACGGAAACAATCAAAATATGATGTAGCTAGGAAACAAATACTATAATCGCTCCTGGGTGTCACCCGTGCATACTTTTTAATGTAGGCCTACCGGTAGGGGCCTATTGCCAATCACAAAGTTTGAAATTGTAATTGTTTAATGTAGGCTACTCCCTAACAGAATACGTTTATAGGCACGCACAGTGATAGGCACACTGGCGAAGTGACGTACTTAAATCAGATTAACTACCATAACAATAGATGAATACAATTTTGACTATATCGCCCGCACCCACGTTCATGCAGTAGGACCTACCGATGCATTGAACCATAAATGTCAAAGAAATGCTAATCACTTGCACCTGTAAGATTAGTCTCTTTGAAAAGAACGGTATTGTATTCAATATATTATATGATTGAAGACAGGTGTACAGACGGCTTGACGTGAGCCTATGATTTTTTTTCTGGGGTCTTGTGGTGTACGCTGGTTATCATCGATGTTGAAGTGCCTATAATAGTTCAATGTAAGAAAATGAGCCAATAGACGTGATGAATAAAGATCGGGTTTTTGGATTATTAGTGGCGGTATACAATTAAATGTCAAAATTACGGTGCTATTCTACTTTTCAACAATAATTCATACTGGCAGGCTACACCAGAAAGTGTATTTGTACAGATTGATATTTTTCGGGATACTTTTCCACAGGGAGGAAGCACATGGCAAAAACTATTGCCGCGGGTGCCATTTTGGAAGATCACGTGAAGTGTCAAATGATTTTTTGACTTCAATTAATACTCACTGTATTTCATATCTTATGCTTGTCGTATATTTCCTTTGTATTATCGATAGTTAGTCTCAATTTCGACATTACTATATCAACAAGACATTCCTTTATCAAATTAAAACACTTTCTTGCAGAAACAAATCACTGTGGCCTGATGGGATCATAGTAGTTGACCCACTTCCGCCCGGTCTAACCTTGCTTGGGGGCGCTTTTTACTATCTTCAACAGGTTCGACTCGCTAAACTTACGACACCTTTATGTGGTGATCTCAATCACATGGGCTGAGTAAGAGTTGATGTGAATTATTCATAACCGATCGATACCTTGCCTCACTTTGTTGAGAGCAAGCCAACAAAATTTGCTACAGGTTTGCGTGGCTAAACAGAAGCCGTGAATTTAGTGTCACCCCCCTGGCTGACGTTATTAGTATTACATGTACTACCCCCACTGGGTTTAACTTGCAGCTAGCATAGCAGTATGAGACTGTGGGTGAACCTGATAGATAGTGAGGGTCTAGTCTCCTTCACTATTTATACCATCGGACTACAAACTATCTTTGCATAAATTGTACACCCGTGCACTAGTAAAAATTCCCTTTAAAAGGGAAAGCCAGCCTCAATGTAGAAGAGGTCTTGTACTTAGTTTGGGTCACCGTAAAAGGCATTTTTAGGATCACGCTTACATCCAATTTACATGACTCACCTCCAAACCATCAATAATGAGAACATGCACACTGAAACAGCATGTTTCATTCATTACTCCATTACTTATTGTTTCGTCTTTTTGTCTTTTCTGCTTTTTACCTATGCCTATAATATTAAGAAATACATTGCAGTTTTTAGTTTATTCGCTATATAAACTCACCTTACATGGACATATTATATTTTATATTAATTCGCAATGTATAGTTTACTATATATACTAGATAGTGTCAAGCACATAAAGGACTGATCATACTCACTACCATGACTACAAATACAATCTTCACTTTTAGACTGTATTTTTCTGATTGTGTTGCTTGTTAGTCCGAAACTCCTGCGAAGCTATGGACATGGCATCTTACCTACTCCGTTTAATAATAATCTACATTGTGTGTTTTATCTTCAATCATTTTCATCATGTTGAATGTAATTATATGAAGTGTCATTTTATTTATAATTAATAAATTAAAACAATAATTTGTTTATTTTCTATAAGTGCATGTCAAATGGGTACATTGTTCAATACTATAGGCCTACATTTATAAATTATGCCCATATTATAGCTAGGACCTAAAAACTTTTATCCATAAAACGATACAGGATAGCATAGATAATTACTTGAACAATACTTGTAATTGTATATTCTAATTTCAAAACAATAACATCAACTGACCGCAGGTAATTGCGCAACTTGCAGAATATTAAAGGAAGATTACCGATAATGTTTGCAGAATGATTTCTTTAATTTATCCTCAATTACACGTACATCATTATATTTTATGTCCCAAATATAATTTCAGACCATCTCTTGCCATCAAATACTATCAAAGAAAAGAATATATCAAAAGCATTACTCATACTTCACATGGAATCAATACTGTCCCGGTCCATCCCCTTTTAAAGGTATTTTTATTGTTCCATGTGATAAGAGGAACAATTTGAGATACATTACAACATGATGGGGCTATTTTTAAGGTTTGTCCCTACTGTGTCCTTTGACCCCTCGTGGGAACCACAGGGCATAGAAAAAATGGAACCAATCACATATTTATCATTTCAGGTTTAAGGATGCCAAAAACATTGGTTATAAAGGAATGCAAAATCCCAAATCCATAGCGCCCTGTCATCATCATCATCAGTCGGCTGCGGAGCAGGCGACTACAAGCTTTCTCCAACTGTTGCGAACTTGGGCAAGCGAAACAATTTTGTTTGGCTGCAGCATCCCTTCAGTATCTCCCAGGAGGTGCTGTACATACTGTAAGTACAGTGTCCGCGGCCGTCCCGGTTTCCTCTTCCCATGTGGTGGAATATAGAGGGCATATTCTTTCACAGGCTCGTCATCTTCAAGACGCAGTATATGGCCGAGAAATTTGAGTTGATGAATCTTGACTCTGGCAACCAGTGGAGTGGTGTTGGTCAGATTGTACATGGTTTCATTTGGGATCCGATCCACACGCTTGATGTTTAACATGACTCTGTAGCAAGATGTTGCAAAGGCATTGATCTTGTTTTCCATGTCCTTGGTGATTACCCATGACTCGCACCCGTACAGAAGGATAGTGATAGCGCCCTGTACTAAGAGGTTTCACCGGCCTTGGGCGTTGTATACGTGTATAATTATATGGAGTGGTGTACAGTAGATTATGCAATTGCAGTAGATTAAGTTTTCAGAAACGCAGGGATAACCATCGTATTTCTTTTTCAAGGAGAGGGGCACATACAAATAGGCTACACGTATCTACATGTAGTGTGCAGCACCGCAACGGGATTTACACAGCCGTGACGTTAGTCACGGCTGTGTCTTTTTTCTTACAGGTTCTTTCTTCTTTCTTCTTTCTTTCTTCTTCTTTCTGCCGACCACTACATTTGCTCTAGCACTTACATGCTTACACCGATTTTGACCTAGCTTGGTCACAACCATCATTGACCATGCCCCTACATGTCATATGAAACTCGTGGGGTCAAAGGTCACGCAGGGGTCATAGGGGTCAAAAACGTGATTTCAACTCAAAATGCTTCTTCTCTCACAGATTACGTAGGACAGTGACACCACTTGCACACATGCATTGTAATTATCCAGTGTCTATGGGGTCCTCACAGATTTGGGGTCAAAGGTCATTAAGGGGTCACTTCCGGTATAAAACGAAAAATTTCAATTTTTTTATTTGCTAAGAAAAACATAGGACAGTAACGGTATGTTCACACATAAATTGTAGTTACCCTGTGTATATGTGGTTTTTTTATTTAGGGTCAAAGGTCATTAAGGGGCCACTTCCGGTACAAAACGAAATACCTTTAAAATGCTTCTTCTCCCACAAATTACGTCGGACAGTAACACCACTTGCATACATGCATTGTTATTATCCAGTGTCTATGGGGTCCTCACAGATTTGGGGTCAAAGGTCATTAAGTGCTCACTTCCGGTATAAAACGAAAAACCGTCAAAAATGTTTATTTGCTAAGAAAAACATAGGACAGTAACAGTATGTTCACACATGAATTGTGGGTACCCAATTCATATGTGGTATTTTCTTATTTGGGGTCAAATGTCATTAAGGGGTCACTTCCGGTCTGAGACGAAAAACCTTCAAAATGCCCTTCTGTCACAAGTAACATAGCAAAGTGGTGCCACATGCACCCATGCATTGACATTAGCCAATGTCTATGGCCGTTTTCATATATTTTGGGGTCAAAGGTCATTAGGGGTAACAACACGGCTGTGTTCGTGGGTTAGACCACAGCTTAGTCTAGTTGTACTTTTGTTCACACTTGAAATGGGATTTACCTGTTTTTTGTTTTTGTTTGTTTGTTTTGTTTTTCTGCTTCTGCTCACCAGAGGTACCTGCTCCGTAAACTGTCAGAAATACTATAGAAGATTATATTGGTTTTTTGAAGGAGTTTGGATATGTACTTACTTGGTCCTTTCCTTTTTCCAATTCGAGACGAAAGTTTGCTGCATTCGACTGGTCAACACCATCGGTAATACAGGTTCTCGGATCAGTAAAATCTTCTGGGTCATACAGTTTTGAGGTGCACCGAATGACATATTTCGTGTCCACAATATAGACTCTAAGCGGGTCAACCGAGGTCACGATTACATAGATTCCAAGACTCATCTTACGTCCTTGTGCCAAATATGGATTGGATATATATTCTTGAATTATACTTTCCTTATTCAGGTCAAGCTCTGTCAAAAGAAAGAACGACAGAATTAACGCAAAATAAGCACACTCTTGTTCACAACTTGTAACTCTTTATAAAACCGCCATTTTACGTGGAATGTAGGCTCTTTTAAACTGATAACTATAAGTTATTTACTTAGCAGACGACATGAATACATTACCTTGTAATTTTTTCACTTGATTCCCCCTGTGTTCAATGTTTTTCTGCATCCATAATCGATTTTTGTGTTTGTTTTTCTTTACCTGTAAGAAATACGGGGACAGAAAGTTTTTGTGACACAGATACTAATGAACAATTTCAATAATGAAGATACCAAAAGTTCCCTTACTATTAGCATGCAGCTGGACGGAGAGGTATAAAATATAAACTGGCCTCAAAAAGAAACTTATAATTTTTACAACTTGTGAATCACAAGGTCATATCTTAAAATACTGTCAATCAAAATGAACCAAAATTACACACAGAATTACCTTAATACTCTACTCAAAACGCATGTCAGAAACCAAGCAGTTGTCCAACTGACGCAACAGCAAAATGCACTGTCATGGGACAGCTTCCTGGACTTCCTTCACTTTCACAGCCCAATATTTGGCACCCAGGACAAAAAATCTGTGGGAATGCACACAAGATCCTTGCACAGATGATAAAACGGTGCTGCTTTCTGCTTTTCATACACTTTTTTTATTTTATAGTGCTGGGCTGAGAATGTGGTCCAGGAAGCTGTCCCATGTCAGTGCATTTTGCTGTTGTGTCAGTTGGATAACTGCTTAATTACTGACATGTGTTAAGAGTAGAGTATTGAAGTAAATCTGTGTGTAATTTTGGTTCAATTTGATGGACAGGATTTCAAGATATGACCTTATAAGTTTCTTTTTGAGTTCAGTTTATATTTCATTAGCCTTTTGTTTACATAAAGATAACACATTTTGTAAAAAGATGGAATGGCCGTTTTACCTATAAATAGCACGAACATTTGGAGAAGGTCTCAAACAAGACGCTGTATACGATGATGAAATTGCATAACTCGGGATCTGCGTCGCAGTGTTTGGTTTGTTTTTGCCGCAGTGCGGCGTTAACATGGAATTGGCACTGAAAAAGTGTATATGAAGAGCTTTGTTTCAAAACCCCTTACATCCATTTGCCCAATTTTCAGAACACATCAAAAAATCATCAAAAAAATCCCTGACACTTGGGGAGTATGAAACCGTAAAGGTAATCCGATGTCAAAGGTCAAGTCAAATGCAAAGTTGCACCGATCGGGCTGTAGCTTGCGGAAAATGCTCCCGGATATTTGGGGAGTATGAAACTGCAACTGCAAAGGTCATCCAAGGTCAAAGATCAAGTTTTGAAGTTGCTTTGATCGGCGTTAAATTTAAAGTTGAACTCGGCAAAAACAATCCCCGCACACCGACATCGCCTGGTTAATAATTACTTTGTAGAGCAGAGACACTAAAATCAATACCCAGGATCGATACACGTGAATGTGCTATGCACGATTTGATACCGAGGTAGAAAATGATGAATATCTCCCGTATTGTTTTTATTCTAAAGAAGCCATATTTTTTTGCTTGCACTTGAATATATGTCTTGAAAATATATGATAGTCGTTAGCTTGCGTATTGAGAAAGAACCGTGCGTATTGATCTCAAAAACTGACAAAAATTCTGAATTTATATGTGCCGAACTATAGCGCAGCGTAGGACACTTGTAGAGGCAGTGTAAAAGCAGATGACCTCATGGCGTATATCATGCCCACTCACACACAGAGAGGTCAGTCACCAGGCTATTGTCAATAGCCTTAGTCGGATGTCCCTCGGCCCATTTTGCGTCTCAAAACTATTAAACAGGTCGGAACCAAATGGTCATGCGTGGCTGTGGATTCAACCTACCATGGTGATTTCTGCCATGAAGATATCGGGGCGATGACACTGCACAGTGATATTTCACCTATTGACCACGTACCAAATTATTATTTCTCTACTGGACTCGAACCCAAGACTGCATTGTACCTTTTTTCAAGGTTGTACCAAGCACGGCCAAAGCATGTTCAAGAGACAATACCAGGCATTTATCACAAGGGCTACCATGCTGGTATCATGAATACTCGGATAAACTCTTTTGTTCATATTGCTAACAGAATATTCTTGTGATGAGTTTATAAAAAAATCGCTCTAGGAACTTTAGAGTTTAACTGATACCATGAGGTATAGTTACATTCCATGCTATTATTCGGTACTTAACTGCAAACTGAAACTCGCTTTTATAAACCTCTACCTGTTTAAGTATGTCTGTGTGCTGTAAAACATCCGATCGCATGCCGAGGCGTTGAATATGTAGTAAAAGGCAGGTCCGATAAAATCCGAAGATATGACCAAATTGATGGTTGAAGGTGGAAAAATCCGCCAAAAGGCGGAAGATGCCATATGCTTGTATCTGTGCATTCTACTTGCATAAACTTCCAAAATTCTCAACAAAACTCGAAAAATATTGTAAAATTGGAATACAAAATGTCATCATCATATTGGCCTTTGATGAAAATTTTATCAAAATAGCCCTTCGGAAATTGTTTGAATCTATTCAAATATCCCATTTATTTTCTACAATACAGTATGTATTCTTGGGAATATGAGTTGTAAAATGATCTTCTACATGCCGGGTTTTGTTTTGAAATTTGTTGTACGGATAGTTTTTCATAGTTCAGTTACTCGGGATGTTTCGGAAACGCTTCAAAATATCGCCGTCAAACATTCCCGTAAATCAAGAGATGGCGCTATTTTTTGGGTAGGGAAATATCGCTGTGCACTGTGCCCCGGTACTATCACAGGTCTGGATATTCAGGAGCTAACATGATTATCAAGCTAACATTGTTATAACTGGATGAATAATCTACACCAAGACACCTTGATTTACCTATGACCCTTTACCAAGTAATAATGAACATAAGATGATCACTCGCTGTCAGCTGGGGTATTAGCATAATTATTAAGTTGATAGAACGTTTGAGATGAAATCGATCATGAATATTGGATAGGTATCAGTGGTAAAATACCTATGTTGATTGCCTTGAACTTTGGAAGTTTAGGGGTTGTACCTTTGAATATGGAGTAGATGAGTGACACATAAATCGACTCTGTCTGTCCGCCCTTATTCTCGGAACTGACAGGTTGCTCTAATCGGGCTGTAACTCGGAAAACAATCACCGACATGCGACACTGGATGATTATGAAACCGCAAATCAAAGGTCATGTCAAATTCAAAGTTACTCTGATCGGGCTGTAACTTGCGGACAATGATCCCTGACATTTGGAGAGTATGAAATTGCAAAGGTCATCCGAGGTCGATGATCAGGTCAAATTCAAATTTACTCCGATCGGGCTGTAACTTGCGGACAATGATCCCTGACTCTTGAGGAGTATGAAACCGTAAAAGTCATCCGACGTTAAAAGTCAGGTCAAAATGTAAGGTTCTCCGACCGAGCTGTATCTTGAGGAAAATGGTCATGTTTTGAAGTTTTTGATCAGCGTCAAATCTAAAGTTGAACTTGGGAAAAACAATCCCGGCACTATCACAGGTCCGGATATTCAAATTATGTTTCTTTAACATGACAGGAGCTAACATGATTATCAAGCTAACATGGTTGATTACGACGAATAATCTATACCAAGACACCATGAGTATCATCACCATTTAACATGAAATGATCACTCGCTGTCAGCTAGGTCATTAGCATATTAAGTTGACAGGGATAATGTTTGAGATAGTTTATGAATATTGGATAGGTACCTGTGGTTGCCTTGAACTTTGTAAGTATAGGGGTTGTAACTTTGAATATGGAGTAGATGGGTGACACACAAATCGACTCCGCCCGTTGAGCTTTTGCTTGACCGATATGTTCTCCCAGGGAAGGGGTTCTCCATAATTATGCGTGTGTTTTAATGCAACTTACCGGAACGCAGGGTGGCGAGTTGTAAAAAAGTTATACGTCGATGGTTACGTGAATATTTTGTTTACCCAAATAAAACATCTTTGGTAATAATGGTTAGAGGGAATATCAAATTTACATAGGAAATAATTAGTTTTACTTTACTAAAAATGTGTTTCTGTTGGGAACTGTAGATTCACAAAAACGAGGGTACACGCATTTAGTCCATACCAAGCAATGCATGAAATACGGCATGTTGCATTTTAGAGAGTGTAAACTATCCTTATTTGGATTATTTTTGCATAAGGAAATATATGATAGACCCGTTTCTGATTATATCGGACCATATTTCATTTTTACACCCAGTGTAGCCCTAATATCGCACTCACTTCCACAGCGTACGGACAACTTAACCTCCTTAGCATGCAGACTACGCAAGTGAATAAAACATTAGAATACAAACCTCTTCCAAAAAGTTTAGTTTTTGCTGCGGGATCAAAAAGGATTTGGGCACGTACTTCAGTCCCCCTTGAGTTGTCAGCTTTGCCTTGTGGGTAATTTGCTGCATGCCGGGAACCTGGCTAACCTGTAAAAGGGCGGGAAAACAACAAAACAGTAAAGCAGACAAATGAATAAACATGATACAACGAATATTTAAGCTATGCATCTGGGTGCTGCGATCTACATATTCAATGGGTTCTCTCAAAACTTACATTATTATAAAACTGTAGGCCTATTCTTTGCGAATATATCGTTGATATGACAATGGAAAGGTAAAATGAGTATAAATTAAGTTCGTCCACGCATATTGGAGTAGTATCCTCCAGATGCGATAAAACTACAATCCTGGAGAAAAAGGTTGCAACAGCAAAGCGTTAATTTGGCCAACATCCTTCCCTGCTCCCCTATTGCAATGCTGACATGGACAACATCGTCATCATCCACATTACAGTCAGTGGGGAAGAGAACGAATTTCCGCCAGGATTGTAGATTAAAGCAGGCTAAAATCCTAATGAAAGCAGTTTGACCTATTTTACCTTTTGATTACGGTGTACTTTGTTCGTTAGGTTTCCAGATATAAAGGGAGACTCGTGTGCCCATAAAACGTCCCACTGAGTACGGTGTGATTCTTGGTGCACGAAGCCCAACATGTGAAATATGTTTAAGGCGTGAGTTAATGAATATCCACGCTTCAGACTCTGAAATGAGGAGTGGTGAAATTATAGTGTTAGTTGCTTCTGATGTGGGAGAAGGGGCTTTGGGAATATCAAAATTGATAAAAGGGAGGGAAAGCTGAAGTAATTATCTTTTTTATTTCCTTGAGACGTCTACACTCTTAAAACGATCTACGCATTTCTAATAATAATAATAATAATAAAAATAATAATAGCGACAAGGCACATATCCACTCAATTAAGAGCGCTCAAGGCATTAAAACAAAAAAACAAAAACTAACAAGACAAAGAAAATTGGAACTAAATTAAGAAACATAACTTAAGAATTACAGAATGTCTCTGACATAAGATGAGTTTTTAACACAGTTACATTTATAGCAGTTCTAATATAAACAGACAGTTCATTCCATAGACGTGGAGCTGCGATTGCAAATGATCTGTCGCCCCATGTGCGGTTGGAATTTCTTTCTTGAAGAAGTTGCATGTTTCCAGATCGAAGTGTACGAGTGGGAACATACATGTAATGTGAAAGGAGTACAGATAACTATGACGGAGCAATATCATTAATGCATTTATATACAATCAACATAAGTTTTAAAACAATTCTTTGTGTGACAGGAAGCCAATGCAGTTCCTTTAGGATTGGCGTGATATGGCAACATTTTCTGGTGAAAGTAAGAATTCGAGCGGCAGTGTTTTGAATTTGAAGGCGATAGAGTTGGTTTGCTGGTAATCCATAAAGAAGTGCATTTTTTCTAAAGAGAAACCTGCCATTATATTAAAAGTGAAACTATTCAAATGGGGATACAAGAGTTGGATATCTTGTTAATTTGAATAGCTAATACTTAAAATTAAACCAAAACTATTTCATTTTGATAAGATTGTCGGTTCAAAGTAAAATCAAATTTGAATAGTGTGTCTTGTCAGAATCATGTACAATTGAAATGGTTATTGTCAAAATGAATGTCAGTAGTTCCTAATCTACAGAGTGTGCTGAAATTCAAACGTTAGATGTCTCGTGGACAAACATTAAAATTAGGTATCGCTGAAAAATGTGTCATAAAAACAGAATGGTAAATGCTTTTAAATTCCTTCATGTTTTCACACAAAGTCACTATATAAAACCTTTGTTCAATTAACCTGCTTCTTTTCTCTATTGCAATTTTATTTTTGAGCCAATCCCTATTCATTTTCTAGGGGTTCTTCTGATCAAAAATACTCATTGATGTGCGCATTAAGCATGTGCGATATCTGAAATTACAGGTTTACTTTACTGTATGAGTTACTCACAGTTATCAGCCGATAGAAATTAACCACTGGCCGACTATTGACGATTCCACGCACAAGGTCTGTACTAAGAGGAGTATGATGTCCAGTAATATATTCTCCTTTGCTACACATAGGTGCAGAATGATTTCCGTTCTGTTTGTCTGGATATGTCAGGCATAATAAGAACGTTACAGATAGTACCTGTACTAGTATCATCAATCGCAACATCCAAACCATTATAATGCAGAAATAACTTCCTCAACGAAAAATGACTAACATGAACATATGCTTGTTTCGATATCGCGTCCCAGTTTCTTTCTATTTCAATTCAATTGATTTTATTACATATTAAATACAATACATCAAGACGACAAACAATTAAATCTTATGGAGGAGTAGCTGAATGCCTGATAAGTAGCTTGTCCCTGAAAAGAATATTATAATATTACTGCATGTATAAATAACAATAGTAACTATATAGTTACACTAATACCGCATATTTTGGTTTGCTCCGATGGTTTCTCGTTTGTGCCAGTGCGGTATCCACCCATGCATACAAGGCTGAAGACATTACTTTGCATGGCAAAATGACCCGTCTCCTCCGCAGCCAATTTGGTTCCGCTCCATCGAAATCAAGCTGGTCACGGAGGAGACTACCCTCCTTTGTGTTTGTTCATTTGTGTATGGAGAGCCATATTCGGAGTCTATAATGACTTAGGCTATACGCTCTCAGCTAGAGTCCGACGCTGCATTGTACTAGAAATATCTTTTCTGTGAAATCGCTATAGAGCACTGTGCTATATAGAGCCAACCGGGAACACGTATTAATTTAAATATATATAGCATTAATTTAGTATCACCCTTGTGGCCCCCGATTAAAAAGAAACGAAAAAAAAATAAAAAAACCAACACTGATCCACATGTGCACGTATAAAATGGGCACAGCAATTTGTCTCAGATATGAATGAATTTTAAGAAACATACGGGATATGATGGACCATTGACCTGACGCCATGATAGTAGGATCTATTAGTCGTTTTATATACAATGTATTATATACCGTATTGTCATAATACCAATATTTGTCATAATATTTAATGAGTAATATTTAGCATCGTATATGTGCAGTCCATATGCACAAACGAATACTGATCTTTATGATATTCAGGTTTTTGTACATCTCATCACAGAGTACCTACCCTTGAGAGAACGGTTTTTTCCAACGCAAAACGATTACGAATTTTGATGGTTTGCAAGTAAAGAGTGGCCACACTATCGACTGATTACGTAACTGTTATGAATAATTTATTAGTTTTTCAATGCAATCGCCTCGACCCAAGGAGTTAAAATAGGAAGGAGAAGAAATAGATTATGTAACGCTTATTGTTCCTTTGTGCCAATTGGAGTTCCCGACACGCTATTCATCGAGAGGTACCTTTTGTTCGAGACAAAGGGCTTCCGCCATTAAATCGGTAACTGACCTGACCAGCGTATTAACGCTATAATAGGCAGGCTACTGTCAATAAGTGATGAAACGAAAGTCACGTAAAAGCGCCTATACGAACGAGAGGTACCTTTTGTACTAGTCCATCCCAAGGGTGTGCGTGAGTTGTCGCATGCACACAAAGCAGAGGTTCACCTACAATACAAACCTATTCAGTATCGAAGTTACGTAATGTTACTATGTCAACGGGATCACGCGCTAGAGTAATGAACAACGATCGAAATGATCACCACATAAAGTATATGGCACTCGAAGGCATACCAAAGTAGCGTGATCCGGTAACCATGAGAATTACGTAACCACTTCGATGCTGAATTGCAGCGCCCAAATTGTTTGGGCGCTCATTTGATTATACTCAGTGAACACGCTTTGCTCTACCATTTCGCTACGGACAGTTCAGCAGCATAGGCAAAGTGTGCGCTCTGTGCGGCGGATATAAGAATCTACACAAGTAAGTTGTCTACATTGTTTGCCAATAGGTCTACATATAAGGATTTGAAGTAATTATGATATCACTCCTACTGTAGTATTTTTAAGGACATTAGCCGCGGTCCACATCGTGTTTTATTATGTATAGGCCCACCATAGTATTTTACATGAGCATCGCGTATAGGAGTCTACCCTGGACCTCAAATGTGATATATTTGCTGATAACTCGAGAAGCATATAGCCATACTATTTCTGAATCAATCAATAAAGCAAAGCAAATCATACTTGTAGGCCTATAATCAGTCCCAGAACAACGCCAAATATGGATTAAAAGACCTTTGACCTTGGATGTACAACAGCATGTTATGATCTAATGGGAAACTGTGCACATCAACAAACACCATTTCTATCAAAAAGGCAACGTCTGATATAATTTGAAACCACATAAATTACTAGAGTTGGTTCTTCTCTTGGATTTGGACCAAGCTTTAGAATATCGAATGTTGCGTTTTGAAATAAAACAAACCAGAAATTTATCACCCATTGTAAAAGATATGGCACATGTACCGAATACATGTACATACATTGGCTGACCTTGTGGATTTCCTGGCCCAGCCATGCTAACCACATAAGGAGATTATACGATTAACCTAGTGCAGCTATTGTCATAGCAGGGTATTATTATGTAATACTCCTGATCCATATTTGGCGTTCTCTTGGACTGATAATACTATATTAAATATAATTGCGGACCAACCGATACAGCTCGATACGCCCAATGTATGAATAAAAGCACCTAACAATAAAGTCGCCCAATTGAACAGTTGTAGGTGTCGATCGCACGACTTCATTAATATTGATTGGCAACATTTTCCAATATGTCAGCGCTCAAATCGGACACAATAGAGCAATAGACTCTTCAGTGCGTTGCTGTCAACTTTTTGGAATTGCTTGGCGTGAGACAGAGGCGTACCGGGATTTGCCGACTCCAATGTTCATTTTGACCCATGATGATTTGAGCCACGGCGCTTGAGAATGTGAAAAGCGGGGGGGGTCTTACATAGCATAATGTTGTGATTGCCGGAGACTCCCTTTAATCGGAAACACAGTTAACTGAGTGTATCAATGCTAGACTTGCATGCATGCATGCTTTCCGCGACCGAGACTACTTTTAGCAGTATGCGACTAGCGACTACAATGACTGCATCGGAGTCTCTTCTGCAAACAAATTTGGATAGCCATGGCCGTTTGCTTACTGAATTCAGCATCGAAGTGGTTACGTAATTCTCTTGGTTACCGGATCACGCTATTTTGATATCCTTCGAGTACCATATACTTTGTGTGGTGATTGTTTCGATCGTAGTTCATTACTCTGGCGCGTGATCCCTTTGGCATAGTAACATTACGTAACTTCGATACTGAATTGAATACAGTGCAAGAACAACTTAACAAGAACTGCCTTTAAAAAGACAACGCAATAGATGAAGATAATAAATACTTGAATAAATTAATATGATTAAATAGTCCAATCTATTTATTTATTTAACAGATTAAATAAGGTACGTTGTTCAATATTATACTATAAATTATACCCTTCACATATGCCCTACAAACTTAATTTGTCATCGGCTTTTTCCCTAAAGACAAAACTGATGTTGAATATATCAATTATTAAATTTTTATCCACACATAAATATAGGATATGATAATGACTCAATGTTTCATATGAAGGTTTTAATTTAATATGTACACAGAGCTTCAAAATTGGGTCCCTATGTACTCGCAGCTATTTATCACCCATGCTGTGCCACCCTCCCAGCCCTGGTCTCAAGCTCTATGTGTATATTTTGAACACCTGAATGATACTGCAAAAACAAGTGTTTATATTTAAACACCATATTGTGTTTATTAGAGCAACACTTAATAAACACATAATTCATGTTAATAGTCTAACACTAATGTTAATGGTTCTAACACTAATGTTCATAAATTAACACTTGGTGTTATATTACAAACACTAATGTTTGTAATATAACACCAAGTGTTAATTTATAAACATTAGTGTTAGACCATTAACATGAATTATGTGTTTATTAAGTGTTGCTCTAATAAACACAATATGGTGTTTAAATATAAACACTTGTTTTTGCAGTGGGGATGGATGTATAATACGTAGTAGATAAAGGGTGAGAAACAGACCATTACCATAGATAATCGGTGTCTTGTTCAGGTATGGTGAGCATGTTAGTCGCTCGGTAGGCGAGACCACGAAGGGGTCGACCTTCCGAGCGACTAACGTCTGTTTTGAACCGTTTATCTTACATTATACGGCGAGCAAAAATAAACGAATTTGTTGTTATGGTGTATTCATTTTCTAAAAGTCAAAATGGAAAAAACTGATGTATTATTTGGTAAAAGTTGTGTGTTTTTCCCAAAATAAAAACACCCCGAGATATAGTGTAATATTCTTCCCATATGTGACCGTACAGCACGAATGAGCCGTAAATGTCCTCAATTGTATTCGAGTTACAGTGTAAAATGGGCATGAAGGTCATATTCATAGGTATTTCAATTTGGTGCTACGTGTATCTCATTAAATGAGGAACACGTAGCACCAAATTGAGGTACCAATGAATACGACCTTCATGCCCATTTTACACTGTAACTCGGAATACAATTGAGGACATTTACGGCTCATTCGTGCTGTACGGTCACATATGTCCTGCGTGCGAGTCTACGAGTCTATTTAATGACAAATGCAAGTGATTTGATCAAATCAATACAGAATTGATCTCAATTGACATCTCAGTATTTGAAGTGGTTTGGTAGGTTATTCACTTGCATAGTGAATCCGCTGGAGTGTATTCAACCCGTGACCATTGTTATTCAAATGATTAATGAATAATACAAATTGTATGTCAACGTTTGGACTACGATCTGTTTCAACACCATGAAATTTATATCTTAGAAAAATGTGAGTATAAGCAGATATTTGAAAAACCTAGTAACGTTGTGTCCAATGGTGCTCCCCATTATGGGTAGGTCACAGTAAGGCTTTGCACCCCAGCCTTTTAACTTTTAATGAGTACCGCAGGTTAGTTTGCGAAGCTCCCCTGGCACACCGACATCGCCTGGCTAATAATTACTTTGTCAGCAGAGATACTAAAATCAATACCCTCGATCGATACACGTGAATGTACTATGCACGAGTTTGATATGAGACGAAAATCTTTGGATACCGGGATAGAAAATGATGAATATCTCCCGTAAATGATTTCGTATAAAGAAACCAGATATGGTTCCTTGCACTTGAATATATATTTTGAACAGATATGATAGTCGTTAGCTTGCGTCTTGAGAAAGAAGCTTGCGTCTTGAGTCAAAAACTGACAAAAATTCTGATTTATATGTGCCGAATTATATAGCGCAGTGTATAGGCCAATCGTGGAGGGTAGTCTAAAAGCATATGACCTATGGCGTACCATGCTCGACTCACACACAGCGAGGTCAGTCACCGGCCTAATCGGGGCTATTGTCAGTAGCCTTAGTCAGATGTCCTTCGGCCCTTATGCGACTCAAAACTATTAAACAGGTCGATACAAAATGGCCATGAGTGGCGGTGGATTCAACCTACCATGGCGATTTCTGCCATGAAGATATCGGGGCGATGACACTGTGCCTGGTCGGGTAGTATCCCGGGGGTTCTTGCCTAGTAGCTAATTTGCATGAACCGTTGAGCGTTTTGGGGTTGGGTAAGGATAAAGACAGATTCCTTCTAAAAACCAATGGCAAGTTTATATACATGTACTGAGTATACATTCAACAAAACTGTTACTTTTAATTTATTATGAATATTTACTTCGTTTAATATGCTAATTAAAATTTAATTTGCATAAATTTAACTGAGCACCACTGGTGTTATATGAATTATTGTTATACGGACTGCAGGAGCCCTCTATAATTTTCTCTTGTCATGTAACATTTGCATCTAAATCTAGTTGTAAATGCATTTGTTCTGTAATTCTATCTGAGACTAGTAACCAACTCAGATTCTACATGTATGTTGTGATCCTTTCCATAGTGTTTCTAGAATGTCCATGGTATTCCTTTTGTTTAGCTCGCTGCCCGAGACCGTTATCTTGAGCTATTGTGTTGATAATGGTCTGTGGGCAGCTAGCTACCTCCATTACTCTAGGTAATGGTCGAGGCAACGAACCTTAAACAAAAGGAATACAATGGATAATCTGTGAATAGAAAAGGGCTAGACGTATATTACTGGTTAGTGGTTACTAATATTTATGGAAATTTGACAATTGGGGACGGCAGACAACGCACTGAACAGTCTATTGTTCTATTGTGTCCGATTTGAGCGCCGACATATTGGAAAATGTTGCCAATCAATATTAATGAAGTCGTGCGATCGACACCTACAACTGTTCAATTGGGCGACTTTATTGTTAGGTGCTTTTATTCATACATTGGGCGTATCGAGCTGTATCGGTTGGTCCGCAATTATATTTAATATAGTATTATAGGCCTACAAGTATGATTTGCTTTGCTTTATTGATTGATTCAGAAATAGTATGGCTATATGCTTCTCGAGTTATCAACAAATATATCACATTTGAGGTCCAGGGTAGACTCCTATATACGCGATGCTCATGTAAAATACTATGGTAGGTCTATACATAATAAAACACGATGTGGACCGCGGCTAATGTCCTTAAAATACTACAGTAGGAGTGATATCATAATTACTTCAAATCCTTATATGGCAAACAATGTAGACAACTTGCTTGTGTAGATTCTTATATCCGCCACACAGAGCGCACACTTTGCCTATACTGCTGAACTGTCCGTAGCGAAATGGTAGAGCAAAGGGTGTTCACTGAGTATAATCAAATGAGCGCCCAAACAATTTGGGCGCTGCAATAGGTTTGTATTGTAGGTGAACCTCTGTTTTGTGTGCATGCGACAACTCACGCACACCCTTGGGATGGACTAGTACAAAAGGTACCTCTCGTTCGTATAGGCGCTTTTACGTGACTTTCGTTTCATCACTTATTGACAGTAGCCTGCCTATTATAGCGTTAATACGCTGGTCAGGTCAGTTACCGATTTAATGGCGGAAGCCCTTTGTCTCGAACAAAAGGTACCTCTCGATGAATAGCGTGTCGGGAACTCCAATTGGCACAAAGGAACAATAAGCGTTACATAATCTATTTCTTCTCCTTCCTATATAAACTATAGACGACGGTGGACGACATTATTCAATGTGGCAACAGCCAAAAGCGTAAACAAAACAGACAATATGACGGCAACACTGCCTGGACGTTGGACGCAATTATTTTTCCCCGAGCCAAGGTGCGTTTTTAGCTCTATGGCCCTGTTACAGAAAAAAATGCCCAAAACGCCGGGGATGGGACTCGATCTCGGGACCCTTTGCGTTGCAGGCGAGATTCTTACCGCTACACCACGTAATCGCATTTGTTTACATTGGGGAAATTTTCAGTATATATAATAACCTATCGTGCGTTATTCATACAACTTTTAAAAAAAAAACAGTATTTTACAATGAGGTTCACTGCCGAACCTCAACGGATTTAGACTGATAAAATAGTGCTTGATAACATACATACACTTTTGGAATTATTTGAGACATTTTCGTGTTTACGTGTTAAAGCAATGACGACGTCAAAATTCAGTCGATCTTCCCCCCCCCCTGGGGGACGGGATGATGTCAGGGCTATATTATCGATAGGAAGATATTTTAGCCATTTTTGAATACATTCGAAAATATCACATTTTCGTCAAATGTGTAACCAATCTGAATGTTTTAGGTGTCAAATCTGGAAAGAGAGTCATCCGCCAGATTTCGTTGATTACAGCAAATTTCATCCATGAACAAAAAACATATCCATCACATTTCATTTCTGCCTAAATTCTTCAAGTAGAATAAACAATTTCATCTCTTTTTTCTGAAAAGAGGCACAACTTGAACATTAGGTTTCACTGTCTGAACAGAATTGATCATGTCTCACCTAAACCAAATCGACTGTAATTATTCTTACAGTGACGAATCAACATTTAACCACAAATTTCCTCAGGCAAAACTCACTTCCTGAGAGCTAAATACCACACAAGGTCATTTTTATTTTACTCATTGACCCATGACAGCCTGGTGATCTAGTCAATTAATTAACAGTACTAAGGGGGGGGATTTTATCAATTAAATTCTCTTCAGGTAGTGAAACGTAATGAAGGTCATCACAAGAAAGTCATGGGGGGATCGCGAAATCCCCTAAATATTTCTAGTTCTTGAGGAGTTCAAGTTAAGTATTTGCTCGTAAAAGGATTTACTTTAGAAAAATTCCCTCTATGTGCCTGATGTATCCTTGTGATGTTGATTTTCCAGATTCCACCTTTTCAATGGCCTCACTGTTAGTAGCACCAATACATATCCAACTGACATTTGTGCGACAGCCAATCGTGGTATAAATCGAAGCTACTGCCAAGATTGATGTTGACACGCTGTGTATTGTTGCTGCTTAAATCATCCATCTGAAAATATATAAATAAATAAATAGATAAATAAATATATATATAAATAAATATGCAAGAAGTATCAAACTGCCCGGTGGAATGTAAATTACAAATCTGCCTTTTTGGACAATACTATATAAATAAATAAATATAAATAAATAAATATAAATAAATAGATAAATAAACACGAATAAGGACAAACAAACAGAACAAAACTGACAACAATTTAATTTACATACTGATAAAATTAACATAAATGTAAATTGCGCAGCTGTTCCGGAGTCGGATATACCCCATTATTTTTCACAAAAGTATTTTAATACTTTTGATTTAAAAATCAATATTTTAACTTTTCCATGAAAATGTATTTTGTCCAGTTGTCACTGTCAGATATATTAAACAAATTAGGTAAAACAAAGAAAATCGCTATATAATTACATCCACTATATATCACCAATGCGTCGATGCGACTTGACGTACTATGTTAGTTTATTTTGATACATTAAAATCGTGTTAAAGTCGTATTTTTCAAGAAAAAAATATTCACAAATAATTATTACAATAAAATACTGCTTTAAAAATATACAGTACATGTACACGTCAAATCTAAAATAGTTACCTTTTTCACCTGAAAATCAATGTATCGTTGACAGGCTAAGGTAGACAATAAAAATAAGGGACCGTTCACAAACACTTGTTAGGGAGGCCTGATGCAAAAACAAAAAAATCGGCCCCTTCTCTTTAAAGACCTCAAAAATATCAGCCCCCCCTTTTTGACATGAGGGGGGCTGATCACCCCCATAGAAAAGCATATAAGCTCAATTTTCCCAGGAAAATTTGTGGTCATTTTTTTCAGGCCCGCCTCTTAAGAAGGTCAAAAATGTCCAGCCCCCTTTTTACATCAGCCCCCCTAACACGTGTTTGTTTGTGAACGGTCCCTAAAGGTAGGTAATGCTAATTGACTAATTGTCGACAACACAATGGTTACCAAAGGTCGACTTCGATTTCGTGTTTTCATCTGGATTTTAATAATAAAAAAGTCTACTTGGATGACAAACAATGAGGTAGAATCAAAGAGTACAGACTCCGACATGTTTGTTACAATGTCAGCCTGCCCTATATGTCTCGATGACTGCCGTATATGTCCCGACGACTGCCTCCCCGATAACCCGATTCATACTTTTTATTCGATATCGATATTTAATTGCAGCAAATATTCGTTATTATTTTCTATTTCCCAGATTATAATGGACATTTTTTGGTCAACAGATATTCATTAGAAGGTAAAATGAATTGATTCAGCAGTTAGAAAATAAAATGAATTGATTCAGCAGGTAGACGGTTAAAATGAGTTGAAGCAGATTGAATATGGAAAACTTGCTGCATCGCATTTACTTCAGGTGGAAAAAGTCTTAGGCTGTCAAAGTAAGTTGAAATACCTACTCACCCTTTGCGTGTGGAACACACGTTTCATGTTGAGTCTATTGAGATGCTCAAAAACTAACGATTTCAACTTTTCTACCTGATTTTGTGTTATGCACTGCGGGCAAAGAGAATACTTCTGAAAATAAGAAAAAGTCATTTTAATAGAGGCCCCGCATGCTTTTGTCGATTACCTCCAAACAAAGGATTTGAACCGGTGTCCTTCACCGTAATCATGGCGCAGTGCAGTCCATTCAATCAAATGCTGTCATAAACCTATTTGATCGTGGTGCATTTGTTATGTGTGTGAGAAGAACTGTCGCGGTAGATTGCAATCATCCTTTTGTTGAATGCATTTGAGTAGTCCGCCATATTTACGGTATGATACGTCGTATGCACAACCTCTATAACGGTAAATAATTATTACTTCGGTATGGTTTGCATGCCAATAATTAGGAAAAGTCTCTGGCAGAGAAGCATGGCATTTGTTTACGTTTGAGAGCCTGCACAGCCTAACATGCAAGTGGGGTTCTGGCTACATTGTAATTCGACGTCTGACAAACATATCAACAAACTGATAATCTGATTGGCCAATTACCCGTCAATGCGTTGGTCAGCGCAGAGCAGCGCTCTTGAAGGGAACGCAGATCGTCGCGTATGTCGCTCATTGACAGGGCACTTGCGTCAATCAGAGCAATAGCCTTCCGTACTGTCAGCTGGCGTATTATTACAATTTTCTTGAATTAATGAACCTCTATGGCGCAATTTGAATTTACATTAAACATTTCGCTTATCATTAAGCATAATTTTACTTACTATATTGTCACATGATATGTATGATGAGTTGTAGCAACTTGGAATACTGTTTAACATGACGTCACTGTCTCGTATAACGTATGATGGTCTGAAAAGGAAAAACAGATTAGTCCTTATTGAAAAGTATGAAGAGTCATGCGCACACTGCATAAGATAGTCAGTGCGCTGAATAAGGATTTAGAAAAATGTAGGCTATAGTTTAATCCACATATTAAATGACTTTTCGTTCCGAAGTTATTAGTAAAGAGGTCGAAGTAAATGTAAAAATCCAAAAGGACCAGTACAGACTTTTTAAAATGAAAATTATTGTCATAAATTTACGGAAAATATTTTCCTCAATTCTAATAAAGAATTGTTTGAACTACCTGTAACGACTCGTTACTTAAATGCCGATATTGGTCGTCATCAGTAGCACTCATTTGGCAAGACCAATTTGGCTGTGTTGCCTATAGACCACTTGACATGTGACGTCATTGCCCCGCAGTATGCGCACGCATTATGGTACTTTCCATTGTTCTTTGCCCTGCAGTGTGCGTGCGCATCGTAGTTTGCTCAGGGCATGTGTATTTTAAATCTCCCACCACATTTCATATAGTACAAGAAAGCCATTGAACAGTGAAGCGGTTCGTTCGGGCATATCGACAGACCAATCCCTCGCCTTTGTTGATAAACAATGATATAAAGTGGTCTATAGGTAACGAGTAGTATTTAGGTAGTACAAACTTTATTTTATGCATCCGTATGATGAGAGAAATAATCATTTATTACATGTTTAATGATTGATGATTGAAATGGTAGGTGGTGTTATTTATTTACCACATATTTACGAGCTGAAGTGTCAGCATTTCAACACTATAATCGGCTATCAAGTGTAACGCGCTACGTCTCCTATCCCTTACGTGTAATAATTATGTTCCTCTATACATTTGAATCAAGTTCGTAAAAAAAATGAATACGACTAAATATATTTCAGAACATTACATACCTTGTGCTATTGTTCTTGCGAATGTCGTCAATACCGGATATTCGAAATACGTTATATAAAGTTGAAGTGAAAAACGAAGCATAATACCGGTTTTCAGTGTAAGGCATATTGGGTGACATATTTGCCTACAGGGATAAAACAAGCATCATTAATATATCACAACATAATCATCAACGCATGGTCGTGGCCATCATTATCATCCAGCAAGCGGAGGGACAGGGTGGACGAAATCCATGGGCCCCGAGGTTTCAGTGGCCCCGTGCACAAAAGCGGAAATTAAATAAGGGCTCATAATGGAGAGCAGGGCCGGGTTTACTATTGGGCCAGATCTTTTGTCTGATCTTTCTTTTAACCCCAATAACAGCATTGTTTTTTGGCCAGAATAGGGCAAAACTGTACAATTTTCCGCTCTTCGCGCGCATTCAAATAGGAAAATTCATGTTGATCTGGGGCTAAAATAGTCTGAAATTTAATTTTTTCGCGTGCTATTCGCGCAAATGTCCTAGTAACATCGGAACAAAAATAATATGTTAGTATATATTATACGTAACTGAACCAAAACTTGGCCTCTTACTTGAGTGCACATGCCTTCCTCGGCATGTGAGTTCGTGGCCTCCTAATTTTGGCCTGGCTCAGGGCCCCCAAAAGGTAAATTCCGCCCTGGTTAAAATGAGCCGTACTGCTCCTTGTCCATGGGCCCCCGATGCTCTTGCTACGCCCTTGTTATACATCATCATCGTTATTGTCATCATCACCGTCATTATCGTTATTATTATTCTTTTGTTAATAATGTTTCCCCTTGAATGTCGCCTCTCCCCATGCCCTCCTAAAAGAAAACCCCGACAACGGATCTGGGTAGGGGGAAATTGGAATGCGAGTGGGTATAATAGGAGGGGCAAAGTTTGAGAGGGCGAGGATGGATAGAGGGGAGAGAGAAGGGGGAATATGGAGATAGGATGGGAGGTAAAAGGAAGATTGAGCAAGAGGGGGAAAGAAATAAAGAATTGGTGTTTCATTACGCTTTGCGTTTGAAAATGGAAACATGACATTGACAAAGCTAACATTAACTTTAATAAATGAGCCTAATGAAATAATTATAGCGATCGTAAGAATATTAATCTGAGGAGATTAGCGCTTGGTCCCGACATGTCCTGGCTGGAAAGTATAGCGAGTTTGTTCAAGTTTATCCAAACGAAGCCCTTATAAGGCAGAGTCTTTTGTCTTGAAGTATTACTAATAACCCACTTGACCAAAGGGAGACATTTTAATACAGTCGCTTTCAAGCTCTTACACATGCCCTTCTTTTGATCGCCCATCGATAGATTTGTCCCGAGTTTAAGCGACAAAACGCTGTCGGTGGAGTAATCAATCAGACGTTCGCGTTGAAGTAAATTTGTGCAAGACATCCGATCGATATTTCTGAAATTGCCGTTGCAGTTGAAGTAAATTTTCAAACTTCATTTCGCAAAATCTCTATCACTGTCATATTCAAAGTCATCCTCGCACAGTGTCGACACCCTATAAACTTAATACTCCGTTGGTGAGCGACGGGCGAGTGGTATTCACCGAACGAAAGAAAAGGAGTTCTATCTGATTGGCTAGCAATCGATCGCTGGATCGCTCAGTGTAAAAACATAGAATAGAAACTGTGTGGCAGGCTCTGCGGAATCTCATATCGCGTGTAAAATGGTATGCTTGGCCTGAGTCGCTCGGCCTATCTCGAACAAAATCGCCATGCGTAGCTGTTGAAAAACGAGAGGATTCGTCGTACTATCACGGCAATTTTTGACACGAAGATATAGGGATGATGACGCTGTGCCTCGTCACATCATACTCATCATTTTCAGCAGAAGCAATGTTCTCATTATCACATCATCATCGCTGCCATCGTCATCATCGCTGCCATCGTCAATATCATCAGTTAAATTCACCATTATTAGTTACCCTCACCGGCATTGACGTTATTATTTTCAATGTCATAATTATCATCATTATTATTAGCAATATCCTCATATTTATTATCGCTGTCATCATCATCATCATCATCATCATCATCATCATCATCATCATCATCATCATCATCATCATCATCATCATCATCATCATCTTCATCATCATCATCATCATCTTCATCATCATCCTGTTCACTGTCATCATCCTCATCGTTGTCATCACAATCGTTGTCTTCAGTGTCGTCGTTGTCATTTTATCACATTAAGGTTGGTCTGAACCCTGGAATTATGGAAACTTTCGGGCCTCATAACTTCTAAATTGTTGGTCTAAAGTATATAAAAGTATACATATTTATAATGGCAAAGACTTGATAAGTTCATCTGTGAGGTCAAATTTGGGCCAAAATGCCAAAAATGAAAAAACGGGTCCTAGATATTTTGATCTAGTTTTTAAAAATGAATATAAAAAAAATTGGCCCAAGAATTTTTTTTGTTACGATGCACGAAAAAGATGTGGGCCAAAAACCGTTATTTTTGGGATTTTGGCCCAAATTTGACCTCACAGATGAACTTATCAAGTATTTGCCATTCTAAATATGTATACTTTTATATACTTTAGACCAACAATTTAGAAGTTATGAGGCCCGGAAAGTTTCCATAATTCCAGGGTTCAGACCAACCTTAAGGTTACACAAAGAGACGTATAAAAACGTATAAAAGACGTATAAAGTTGTTCTCTAAAACAGAGTTTTCTCAGTAATCAAATATCGCAGCGAGTGAAATGTTGGTGCATTGGATGTAGCTTAACATTTTTGTGTGTGTTATATACAAATTATTAGAATAAATTTGAAAATCCTTCGTTTAAAGCATTTTTACCCACCATGTTCACAAGATCAAAAACACGTTCCATGAGGTTTTTTTTTTTTTTTTGCGCTCCGTATAAATCCACACCGAGGGATTGTTTTCTTCTTTTTCGTATTGTATTACAAATCGATCAAAGAAATAATGTTGCCATGGGGAAGAACCAAATACAGTACCGATTAAATTTTAAAAGCCCGTTTGGGGGGAAAATTTTGGAGAATTTGCTTGAGAAAAAGCTGGTTTGTGAAATTATCGATATCTTGATTACGAGACGTTAATTTAGACATCTGAATACCTACATTATTTCTCAACATTCTACCAATTGCTATTCCATTTGATTTTCACTCCAAATTGAAGCTAAAAAAAAAAAAACGAGGTTTTCCTCCATCAGTTCGTTCAAAATTTCAGCGCCGACATGCGTGTTTATTCTAAGAGCCATAATGCGGACGCGATTGTAATCATGTAATTGCATCCAATTACAGTTAAATCATCCGCTTTGAGAACAGTGAATTGCGTAAGCTGATCTATGGCCGAGTGGATAGAGCGTTGGACTGGGAATCTAATATGAACTATTTTTGTGGGTTCGAGTCTCCGTGTGGCTGAATGTTCTTTTTTTTTCTCTTTGCTCATTTTTACTTCCTTTCTTTCCTCTTTTCTTTCTCCCTTTCTTTTTTTATTTCTTTTTTTTTTCATTTCTTTCTTTCTTTTCGTTCATTTTCTTTCTCTCTCTTTCTTTCTCTTTTTCACTATTTCTTTATTCTTTCTTGCTCCTTTCTTTTTAGTTTTATTTGATTGATTCGCTGAGTGCAGTGAATCGTGATTGATTGTTTTTCACTTTATATAATTCAGAAATTTGTAGGCCTGCTAAGTCTGTCTTGTTGATTTTCATCCCAAATTCGATTTACAAATAATTGCTTTTTGATATTGTTGTTGTTGCCTACCCTTAGGCCTACATTGTAATCAGGGGAATAGCAGCATTGATTTCATCAAAGATATCAAGGCTATAAATTCAAAATGCCCCCAATCAATTTTAAAATTGATAAAATCCTTGTGAAAATTGCCGAAAACGGCTTGTTCCCCCCCCCCCCCCCCCCCGGCATCCGAGCTCCGGGCACGAGCTAAGCCAAGTTTCATAGCCTTTTCATGTCTTGACCGTGGATCAATATTCTATTGTAAGTAGGCCTACGTCCCGGTACGCTTGTTCATTTTCTGCATGGCTGTTTCTGTTATGAACTTACGCCCCTCTGAAATCAAGCGCATGAAAAACTCTCGGCTAACCTTAATGTCACCTTCATTATCATCATCATGGCTGTCATCATCACCTCCATCCCATCATCATCGACATCCGGGTGCATAATGTGCTTACCTCTAACAGATGCAAATTAAAGTCCTCATCCGGCACGAAGTCCCATCTTGTGATGCAAAAAAACGAGTCTCTCCTGTAAGTTTTGTATTGATGATGAGTTAATTATTTTTAACAAGGACTATAATAGCGAACAAGATCCCGCTGAGTTCTATGGTATTTCTTAACATCTGCTAACCCTAACGCTCCCCCAGTCTGAATTCCTTCTTAATGAGATATATTTTCAAAAATTATGATAAAAAATATGCAGTAGTCTTTCACACAGAGCGTGTAGATGTCAAATAGAGTCACCCATTCAGGTAACCCAACTGTGTGCGAGATTAACCGCTTTGATCGTCTCTTGTAAACCAGTTGTCTTTAATCAGATTATTTGGTGGGGAAGGTTTGACAAGCCAATCCTATGTAAAAAAAAAGTGTGCTGTTTCCAAAAAGAGCAGTCTTATCGACCCCACTTACGACATGGCCATTTTAGGCAAAAAATTACCATTTTGATCATATTTTTTGATGCAAATGCTTAGAAAAGCATATTCTATGTAACAAGAAAGAAGGTGTATATCTGCAAAAAAATGGTTGGTTTAAAAAAACACACTTTTGGGCCATTTTGGACATTTTGTCGCCAAAAATGACCATTCTAGCTATACGTTGTCAAACAATCAGAAATTTTGGCAAGGATGTTTTAACAAGCCCATTCTATGTTTAAAGTGTGTTGTTTCCAATAGAAACTGTCTATCAAGACAATTTTACTATTTTTGAAACCTTTTGGGCAAATTATTTGCAATAATCTTGTCTGACTGGCTGCATCTGTCGGTCTGTATTTCTGTAAGGTGATTTTCAGCCTATAACCTCATTCATGGGTGATAGTAAATGCTCCCTGTCCATGAAGTGAATACACTTTTTCTCCAAGGCTGATATCAGTAAAAGTTGTACTTTCTTCTAAATTAGCAAGTCCCTCAAGATTGAAAGCATTCTTCCCAGCTATTTTTAGTGGGTTGTTCTTTCAACCTAATGAGGGCTCATTTAACATCACATCAGTATTATAAGTCAACTTGAATATTTCACATTAATTCGAATTATAAATCACTATGAGACAAAAATCTGTGATCGGTTGAAAAATCCGTGAAAAATCTGAAATCTAACACAGATTTTTACGGATTTGTCCTAGTGAGTGCATATCATTCATGGAATCTAAACTCATACCTTTTAATTTAGCCGAGATTATTAAAAATATGTTACATGTACTTACTTTGTAGGATTTATAATACGTTTTATTGATGACCATTTTTGTTCAAACACATCTCTAACGGCGTCGTATAGTTGACTTTGAATCCAATAGGTGTCATAACCTAGTGAATATAGAAGTAAATACCCAAAATAAAACAAAAGTACATCCTTATTTTAAGTGTTCATAATTCTTTTAACCCCATAAGAACTACATGCCTATTGGTCAAAAAGGAGTTTTCATTATCAATTGGACTAATCAGCAACATTGTTAGAATAATTTCACCACGCAAAAAAATGGGGTGAATTATTTGCAAAGCTCCATTCTGATTGGTGATTAAAATGAGGATATCATGTAATTGACCAATCACAGGCAATGTTAGATTGGTAGGTAGTGCTCAGGGTGTTCTTAAAAGAATCGTTTAAAAAAATGATTGATAGTGTGCTAGTTGCAGTTTGATGCCTCCCTCGTGTAAAAAAATTCGCAATCGCATTATTATGACTTTGATCCTGAAATGAAATGGCCGGCAGAAGTAAGCATAAGTGACCGTTCACAAACACTTGTAAGGGCGGGGCCTGATGCAAAAAAATTTTGTCGCTAAAATTTTTCGGGCCCCCCCCCCCTTTACAGACATGAAAATTATCGGTCAACCCCATAGAAAAGCATATAAACTCAATTTTCCCAGTTAAAATTGTGGTCATTTTTTTCAGGGCCCCCCTTAGGAGGGTCAAAAATTTTCAGGGCCCCCCTTTTTGCATCAGGCCCCCCCCTTACTACTGTTTTTGAACGGTCCCTAATGAACTGAAAAGGCCAAATGGAAAGTAAAATATGGCGAATTTTGTGTTGGTATTTCAGCGGTTGGTTCCCCACTACTAGTAGGCATATCACCTTAAAAATAAGCGCAGCAAAAACACGTTATTTAATGTTTCTACATTGAATAAGCTTCATTAAAGCATCAAAAATCAAAAAACCGAATTGAAATCGGTCAATGCATTGTGTAGTGTCAATTTTAGGATGCTCATAAATGGAATGGAAATCTGCCACAAATGGCTATAATCACAAAATTGGCACATTTCGAGATTTAGAAGGTTTATTTGGACGCTTGCTTGAAAAAGCAGCGTTAATTTAAGTACCACAGGATAAATGCCTATCTTTTCTGACTTCGTCAAAGAAAACAAAAGTTAAAAATCTATCATTAAATAATTATAATAAATTAACCAAATATACTATTTTAGCAATTTCGGCCCAACTGCAGACAAATTAAAGCTGAAAAAATGACTAAGTTCAGCTAATTAATATGCAAAATTGATGCCAATAGAAAACCGTGCATGTTATCAGGGTGCGGTTTCTTTTGCACATAATATGTATACAAAGTTCTTTCAATTGATAACAAAAAATACACAAAAAGAAATTAATTATGCAAATTAGCTAATTACAGCTAATTATGTATTCATGATATTATTATGTAAATTAGGCATGAGTAATTTTGGGGTTTTTCAATATTTAATGAAAGTCTTTTCATTCATCATAGATTTGTCAAGTATGAACCTTTTATGATGTTGAATAAAGAAACTGCAGTTAATTGCTTTAATATAATACAAAAAATGCAAAGTTTGACATTTTGACGGAATAGAATTTTAATTTTGTCTGTAAACATGGTATGTGTCACCATTGCTCAAAGCCAAATCCGAAAAGTAAATATAAAAATTCATTTGCAATGAGACTTTAAATTAACATTTTGTTATCTGGATTAACATGGGAGGGCAAACAGTAAAAGGAACCACCATTCCACTATACCGTGTATACAAAAATGGTGTGGCTTTGGACACACACAATGGCTTAGAGCTATTGTCGTTTGTAATATTACTCCCTCTAAATTCACTTTGATAATATTATATTTCAACTCGTTTTCCTCAGGGCCGTTCCGACCATTAGGCCAGGTAAGGCGGTCGCCTAAGGCGGCAAACATAGAGGGGCGCAAAAAAGGGCGAAAAAAGATAAAAACGGGAATGGAGAAAGAAAAGGGAAGAAAAAATGAGGGCGGATAAAAAAATGGGAGGAAAAATAAAAAGCGAGGGGGGGGGGCGAAAAGAGAAACAGAAAACTGGGAAAAAACACAGTGGCGTAGCGATGGGGATGTGGAGGCACGTGCGCCACCCTTAGGGGGCGCCGAAATGAACAATTCAGGATAGATTATGCGCCCCTCTAAGTGATGACAGTCAAACTTTTTGCGCGCTTCGCACGCATTTCACACAAAATCATTTGAAATATCAATTTAAGACCGATATTCAATTTCATTATATAACCAAAATAAATTAGTGGTAAGCCCTATTTGTGCACATTTTTGCTCGCTCCGCGCGCAATTGTTTCAAGAATTGGGGTGGGGGCGTCATTATGTATCCATAGCCCTGGGCGCTACAAACCCTAGCTCCGCCACTGGAAAAAACTGATGAGTTTTCAATGGGGTAACCCCCTTAACACTAATTTTTGGTATGCTTTGGTGGGGCGGCAGGTAGAGGCTTTGCCTAGGCGGCAAAATCCCTAGGAACGGCCCTGGTTTTTCTCAAGTGTGCCATTCGTTGTCGACTAAAATAATTTACATGCTAAGAAAGATTAGTATTTCAGCTAAATGGTGGTAGGTTTTTTATTTCAAAAAGTCTATATTTATTGATTTATGAGGGATCTTCAACAATCCATAAAAACAGGTAGTAGCTCTTAAACGAAGCAAAATTGTTTTTTTTAAACCAGATGGTAGTCAAAGAAAGGTTTCACACACCATATATTAAATATTCAAACAACTGGGATAAATAGCACATTATGAGGAAATTAATTTTTCGACATGGATGTGTGCCAAAATTGAACAACTTTTATCGCGCGCTTTTCAATTTACTGTTATGCTTGCATGCACAGTGTGGCAGAATAATTGAGCAGCCATTGTGACATACCTACTACTAGTTATCGTGGCAACATGTAAGGCAACTATGCACTCACTATGGACCACAATGGCCTCATCCCAATGCCATAGTTCAATAAACTCAATTAAACAATCTTAGTGCAATATTTGACCTCAAGTTGCAAATTATGAGTTTTGTACCCAAATTATCTAAGGTCATTCAATGACTGCACGAATGTAATGGGGTTAAAGAACTGCGCCCTGATAGATAAACATGTTGTGGATCCTAGTCAGTGGCGTACCGTGGCCGCTCCAACCCCGGGGGGCTGAAGAAAATTCAATTTTGCCGCCCCTTCCCCAACAGCCCGAAAAGGTTGACCCAACTTTTTTTTCTGGGGTTTGAAAAAGTGAAGAAAAAAAAAAAAGGATTTTAGGCGCTAGCGCCCTAAAAGCAGCACATTTTTATGTACAGTACCGTTTTTTCAACATTGTATACTTTATCAAATTTTTCCGCCCTTTTTTATTTACTAATTCTTTTTGCCGCCCCTATTTTTGCCGCCCGTTCTTCTTACGCCGCCCCTTCGTTTTGGCCGCCCCTGTTTTTACCCCGGGGCTAGCGCCCCAAAGCCCCCCCCAAAAAAAAAAAAAAATACGCGAATGCTAGTGACTCTCAGACATTATTCACGCGAGTCATAAAAAAACGTCAAGGAATCTAAATACAAATACACATTTGGTGTAAAAACAATTTTTTTTGGTACATAACAACAACAACAAAAACACTGTTTCAAATTTTTTCCATAATCTTGAAACTCCATTCCAGAAACGATTTTTTATTTTTAATAATGTCCAAACTATTTTTATCGAAAAAGGTGCGGAAAGGTGCGTCGATTGTTATTTTTTTTAATATCATTATTGTTTTAACTATTTTTAGGCACCCGTGGTTTATGATCGCTGGTTATGTGGCGCCTAAAACTCGGATTGGGCACTAGCGTAAACGCCTTGGTTTAAATAATAATACCATGATATTTTTGAAATCCCAAAAGCCTTTGTGTTATAACCTTCCATATGTCACCGATGAGGGCATTGTTAGCAAGCATCGGCAACTTGTGAAACCGCCCGGCCGTATGGCATTTTCCAATATAGTCGGTTAGTTTTATGGGGTTCATTATCGAACTTCAACGGTTTTAGCTTGTATTTATATTATTTATCAACATAGGCCTATTTGTTTGTGATATTTCAAGCGTTTTAAAATTTCAAAATAATCCCATTCAATTACACGGTTAACGATGAAAATTTACTGAATTTAGAGAATGCAATGCTGTGTACGACGATCTTAATGTGTAGGGGTTAAATCGTATCTCGTTTGTACAAAAAAAAATGCCCATTGACACCTACACGTGTTATGTTAAACCCCGGTGCTAAACGCATGAGTTAATACCAACGGGTCATTCGCTTAATGCCTTTGTAGTTGGGTGAGAATATTTCTGTTTCGCACCTCCAGCGGAAAGTTTTACCAAAGGTTCAACATTTGTTATGGTCTATTGATCACGCATTAATATTGATATAAGAGTAGCTTTGGCACTGAGCCACTGCAATGAATATAAACAATACGAAAATAAATCTGTACCTTCTCTCGCAAACACAACGTTATTCGCAGTAGCTTCTTTGTAGTTGTACTTCACGACGATCTGGAACATTATGATATATAGAAATCAGCAAACATATATATTTTAAGAGACCCGGCTTGTAAATTTCACAATGCTGGCCTCAGATTCAACACAGTCCAAGACCTTGATCCAAGTAGTCATTGATATATTAATACGTACCAATTGGTGAAAAATTAAGTCGTACATTAACGCTCGTTGCCGGGTTGTACTTATTCAAAAGTAACACGACAATGCAACCGACATTTGCTCTAAAAGAGTGAGTCACTTTTAAAAATAAATATGAAATAATAGTATTGCAAAATATATAAATGCAATCCTTCATCTTACGGGTGGAAGCATAGCAATGGAAATTCACACTCCCTGTGTGGGAGATTAAGGTGATGTCTTCCACAGGGGGTGTATGATTTTAAATGTAACAGCCCATTAACCGCCTAGCAATGTGTAATATTATTGCTCAGTTTAGACCTATTTTGGTTGTTCAAAAGAAAGAAGGATGCATTAAATTAATTGCTTAGCACGCAAGTTGTCTATACTTGCTCATCAGATAAGAAATATCCTATAAGAAAGACATTTACTGAGACTAGCATATATACACTATAAAATGGGGTCTGCCAGGGATCATTTCGGCAATCATCTTAGATTTTAGAGTTTTTTTAGGTACCAGTACCTTAAATCACTGACCCCTAAAAACCTATTCAATAACTGGAATTACCTTCATACATTGTGTCACCGTAGCTTAAATATAATTAATTAATTATACCAATGTACCATGAACTTACTTGGTCGTGTCCTTTGTCCAACTCGAGACGAAAGTGATCGTCATTCGACTGGGTAATACCATCGGTAATATGGGTTCTCGGGTCAGTAAAATCTTCCGGGTCATACGGTTTTATGGAGCACCGGATGATATATTTCGTGTCCATGATATAAACCCTAAGCGGGTCAATCGAGGTCACGATCACATAGATCGCAAGATTTAGCTTACGTCCCTGTGCCAAATATGGATTGGATATATATTCTTGAATTATACTTTCCTTCTTTAGGTCAAGCTCTGAAATAACGAACAAAAAAATGAAAACACTAAAGTTCTGGGCAAAAGACGTACAATAGTGTTTTTAAGCGCCATTTTACAAGGTAGTCTCTATATAAACTCTATAAATTCTCTTACACTGAATTACTATAACCAGATTCTTAACTTAGCCCTTATACAGACGACATGTATATAACGTTATGACTCAACAGAGTGACGAATCGAATTTAAAAAAGGAACTACCATCACAGAGGACGCAAGATCAGTGCAAGAAATAAAGATCAGGATTGCTATGCCACCTCATCACTGCAAAGCTGAAGCCCATATGGAGGGACAGGAACATTTCAAGAATGGGTTACTTTGAGCACTGGTCGCATCAGTTTTCCTATATGGTTGTAAAAGCTGCACGCTGAATGCAGAAAAAACGAATCAATCCTTTTGAGATGAACTGCATACTCCAGGTAAATTTCTCTTCTCACACTTCAAACAAGCATGTAAGGGAACTGATGTTACGCCATATCATGTATATCGGAGAACACTATCATCTGTTAACCATAGTGAAACGCAGGCAGCTAAATTAGTTTGAAACACGTGGATGCATAACACCAAAGACTGGACTGACCTGGACTTTTATCAGCTCATCAGAACAGCTGAAGACAGAGACCTTTGGGGATCATATATGTTTCAAGATCCATCAGTATTCAAGATCCACCAATGGCCTCAACGTGGTTAAATAACACCAATAACACCAAAGACTGGGTTGGTCTAGCTGGCTTTCATCAGCTCATCAGAACAGCTGAAGACAGAGACCTTTGGAGATCATATGTTTAAGCGCTAAGGGACTTCGGTGTAAAGCGCTATATAAGAGTCGTATTATTATTATTATTATTATTATTATCAGTATTCAAGATCCACCAATGGCCTCAACGTGGTTAAATAACACCAATAACACCAAAGACAGGATTGGTCTAGACTTTCATCAGCTCATCAGAACAGCTGAAGACAGAGACCTTTGGAGCTTTGTGTTTCAAGATACATCAGTATGTTACCCCAACGGCTCCAACGTTGGGACATAGATATATTTTGGATTGGTTGTTAAGCCAAATAGCTGATAATACCCGTTTTCTTAGCTACATCATTATGTAAAAATTTTGTTAATAGAAACCACACTTTTACTCCTATAATATATGTGACCATCCACCACGAAGTGGTAGTAAAGTCGGCTCTAGACCATTTTCTGTTTATTGCAGATTTTGTAACAATGTACTTTCAGCTTTAGAATGACACCTCAACCAGCTTCATCTGACATCTGGAAGTGAAGTTATGGTTCATCAAAGTCAAATTTCTTATATATTTTACATAGAAATCCATATATTGTTTTTGATTGTATCTCAAAATGGTAAATGCCGACTTTACGACCAGTTTGTGGTGGATGGGCACATATATAATTTATACATGTCAAATTTTGTAATGACCGATGGAATGGTTCCAACATTTTTAAAAGCTGTTTACTTAGAACAGCACATTACGTTTTGTTACCTGGAGATTTGATCATGTCTCACCTCCTTTTTCAACCAAATCGACGGTAATAACTCTTGTAGTGAGGGATCAACATTTAACCACAAATAAAATTGCCGCAGGCAAAACTCACATCCTGGGAACCAAATACCACACATGGCCATTTTAATGTAACTCATTGACCCATGTGTGCCATATACTACTTCTATATAGCTATAATGACAGCCTGGTGATGTGGTCAACATATTGACAGATACCAACCTCAGGAGGGAATTCAATTTTTGATGAATTTTCTTATTCGTCACTCTGCCGAATAAGTATTACCTTTAATTTTTTTCACTTGATTCCCTCGGTGATGAATGTTTTTCTGCATCCATAATTGATTTATGTCATTGTTTTTCTCTAGCTGTAAGAAATAAGAGGACAAGAAGGTTTTGTGACACATACATTCTCGAATATGACTTTTTGTCTTTATAATAGCAGAATTACTCGGCTGCCACGGTTCTTAAAATATTGTCCCAGGACCATTGACAAGAATCTGTCTAAAGAAACGTGAAAATACAAACCTCTTCCAAAAAGTGTTGTTTTTGTTGCGGGATCAGAAAGGATTTGGGGACATATTTTAGTCTCCCTTGAGTTGTCAACAGTGCCTTGAGGGCAACAAACTCCATGCCGGGAACCTGATTAATCTGTAAAAGAGCGGGAAAAACAGCGAATGAATAAATGAACGCATAGTTTGGTGGGTATTTTCCCCCGGAATTTCGCGGTGGTGGGTCTTTGGGAGCTGACGTCGTACCGGTAAAAGGGGGTCTTTCGGAGCTGCGAACAAGTAAAATGGGGGACTTTTAGAGCTGCGAACAGTCAAAATCAAGGATCTTTATTGGCTTTCTGGTTAAAAATCGCCTGGTAAAAACTCAGAAATATGAGGAATGAGCAATTTTGGGGTCTTTTAGAGCTGAAATTATCAAAATCAAAGGTCTTTCGGAGCTCTATTTTGGTCAAATATTGTGGGTCTTTCGGAGCTGCGAAATCCAAAAAGGGGGGTCTTTCCGGGGGAACATACCCGTATAGTCATTTGCGTTGAGTCCCCCCCCCCGGAGTTTTGCCTAGGTATCTACACGGGGTGATATGATACAAGTACTATTCAACTTTGACCTCTTTTCTCACGTGTATGTATAAACAACAAATGATCGGAATGTTTGAACATCTTTATACTGAATTCTCTTTTCCGAAATATGGTGAACCAGAGAAGATAGTAAGAAAGAGGGGGTTGATCCAGCTATCCTCAAATAAAATATACGTGAGACCTCCCATTCAAAGTAAATGATGAATCACCCTATTTAGCCGCTTAAAGGTCATATATATTGCTCGGACAACATCATATCATTCGCAAGCTAATATTATGAGGACAATGAAAATTACTCTTTTTTGAGAAAATAAGACGTTTAAAATTGATATTCCGCAAAAACCAACTTAAGCGATGAGTTCCTTCGAACGAGACAGATTTGACCTAGAATAAAGTTGACGTCATGAAATGACTGTGCCTGGTTTGCGATAAGGGACTATAAACATTCTCAATGCACAGAATGTATACTGTTGTTGTTCACAGAAAAAAACTCCGAATTAAGTATTACAATTTTAATTGTTTTTAAACATATGGATAAAATCAGCCGCTTCTTTTTTTTTATATTAGTAAATTGTGATATTACAATTCATATGTATATCAATATCATGAGAAATATTTGGGCTAAAAAATAAAAAAATAATTTGAGCTTAGAATTTCAGTGTGATCAATCTGAGACTAGCATATAAACCGTGTTAAGTCCACAAACTCGTGTATCTGATTTACCTGTGCGATATTACAATGCTATAGTCATGATAGTTATTATAACTTCAGTTGGATGAAATATGTGACCATCCATCTCAAACCGCTCGTAAAGTCGGCAAATTGAATTTCGAGTTACAGTCCAAAATGTGCATAAAGCTTGTATTCATAATGTACCTAATAATTGTCCTACAAGTTTCTCATTTCAGTCCAGTCATATACCAATCTTTAATCCTATTGTTGAAGAGGATAATAAGCTTATACTTATAGTAAATAGCTTTAGTCTTTGTTTGATTTAGCTAAATCCTGTTCAAGTGGTGGGTTAACCAACAATTAACAATGAGAGGACATTTCTGAACCTCGTTGACTTGGGGATGATTTGAAGTGACCGCCAATTATGACCATTTGATATTTAATACCAGCAATGTAGAAAAAGAGATATATTGTAGCACCAAAATAATGTACCTTTTTACTGAAGGAGCAAAGTTTAACAAGCCATAACTCCACTTCTGGATATCGTTTGAAGTCAATGATATATCATTGTAAAGCTTATGATATATATTTTCTAAACATGGAAGAAAACAAAATTGACCAGGGGCCGACTTTACGAGCGTTTCGATGTGGATGGTCACATATTACAAAACAAACGCATAGCAACAATACTGTGTCAGGCTTTGTTTCCGAAATGAGAACAATAGTCTGCATATTGTTATGCAGCATTGTTATAGGCAAATAATAGTACAACTCATTATTGCTAATGTCAAACTTGTCAAAGTGATTGTGATTGTGTCACACAAGTAAATAAGAGCATGATATAGTGTCCGCTTCATTTACTTACGTCATCAGCCCGCTGCCTTGAAAATTAATTTCACTTCAAACGGGGGAAGAACACGTACGAGCCCGAACTTTACCCACACAATTTCTCTTTTTTCAGGAGAAATACGCATAAACAAATTGCAACGAGTGTCAACTTTGTTTTTGCAATAGACATGCCATTTAACAATAGAATACCACAATGGGGTTTGAACCCTTGACGTGTGTGGTACACACGTTACAGATAACTACTTTAAGATATACGTCTAGCCCTTTTCTATTCACAGATTATCCATTGTATTCCTTTTGTTTGAGGTTCGTTGCCTCGATCATTACCTAGAGTAATGGAGGTAGCTAGCTGCCCAGAGACCGTTATCAACACAATAGCTCAAGATAACGGTCTCGGGCAGCGAGCTAAACAAAAGGAATACCATGGGCATTCTAGAAACACTATGGAAAGGATCACAACATACATGTAGAATCTGAGTTGGTTAATAGTCTCAGATAGAATTTTGGGAAAAAAATGCATTTAGGCCTACAGCTCGATTTAAATGCAAATGTTACATGGCAAGAGAAAATTATAGAGGGCTCCTGCAGTCCGTATAACAGTAATTCATATAACACCACTGGTGCTCGGTTAGATTTATGCAAACTAAATTTTAATTAGCATAACGAAGTAAATATTCATAAATAAAAAGTAACCGTTTCGTTGAATGTAAACTCAGTACATGTATATAAACTTGCCATTGGTTTTAGAAGGGAATCTGCCTTTATCCTTGCCCAACCCAAAACGCTCAACGGTCCATGCAAATCAGCTGCTAGGCAAGAACCCCCGGGATAGTACCCGACCAGGGGAGCTTCGCAAACTAACCTGCAGTACTCATTACAAGTCAAGAGGCTGGGGGTGCAAAGCCTTACTGTGACCTACCCATAATGGGGAGCACCATTGGACACAACGTTACTAGGTCTTTCAAATATCTGCTTATACTCACATTTTTCTAAGATATAAATTTCATGGTGTTGAAACAGATTGCAGTCCAAATATTTGACAACTCTATATAATTTGCATTATTCATTAATCATTTGAATAACAATGGTCACGGGGTGAATAAACTCCAGCGGATTAAAGCAAGTGAATAACCTACCAAACCACTTCAAATACAATTGTCAATTGAGATCAATTCTGTATTGATTTGATTAAATCTCTTGCATTTGTCATTAAATAGACTCGCACGCAGGACACATGGGAAGAATATTAAACTATCTCGAGGTGTTTTTATTTTGGGAAAAAACCCACAACTTTTACAAAATAATACATCAGTTTTTTCCATTTTGTTTTTTGGAAAATTAATACACTTAATACAACAAATTCGTTTATTTTTGCTCGCCGTATATGTAAGATAAACGGTTCAAAACAGACCATCACCATAGATGATCGGTGTCTTGTTGAGGTATGGTTCGCATGTTAGTCGCTCTGAAGGCTCGACCCCTTCGGGGTCTCGCCTTCCGAGCGACTAACATGCTCACCATACCTCAACAAGACACCGATTATCTATGGTAATGGTCTGTTTCTCACCCTTTATCTACTACGGATAGGTCAGTGGTTGCATTTCATTATGCCATGCATACCATACATGCAGGCCCTGTCATCCAGTCTCAATAGAGGTTATCCACTTTACTCATGCGTGACTTCTAACAAAAGGCACTGGTTCCCGTAGTATTCCTCATTCAAACTAATTCAATGCACGACCTCGGAGTTACCTGCATGACTTTGGCGGGCTATTTTGAAATAGTCATGGTTGCACATGTAGGTACTTCGTTTGAAAGTCCTAAACAAGGTATAGGAGTCGCTGGTAGGATATGCAGCTTATAGAACACGGATAACCTCTATTATCAGATTTTCAATTATCAGAATATCTTTATTAGGTTTACAAGAAATTATGACAGGAAAATACATAAAAAAATAAAACAGAAATGATCAACAATCATCACTTCTCTATAAAAAAAAAATCTTCTTTAGAAATTTATAATTATGTTTACCAAAAAGGGCTGATTTTGAGGGAAATTTTACAACGCTCGATTTTTTTCTTGTATTATCCACTTCTGGTATCCCATCCAAGCAGCAGCTCTTTAAAGGGCACATATATTGCTCCGACAAACATCATATCATTGGCAAGCTACATGTAATATTATGAGGACAATGAAAATGACTCCTTCGGTCAACTGTTTAAAAAAAATTCATGAAAACCCTCCCACTCGGCGATTTCAAAAAGGTAACCACGCTTCCCTAGAATGTGCAATAAATTAGCATTGAATTTTTTTTTTATTTTAGCAGCATTCTAGAAACACTTGGCGTATGGCGATCACTGCTGTATTCGTACCCATTGCACTAAATGGATTGATTCAGAAAAGTTTATGGTACCCGATGTTCTACGGCTTTTTATTAAAAAAATATCGCGGGAAAAGACCAACATTGAAAAGAAATGGGGTTTCAAATTGAACTTTGGAATTTGAAAAGTATAAATCACGTTGGGTCTAAGGCTGTGCTAACACTTTTCTTTGATGACTTTGACCACATTGTTTTATATTTTCAAATATCTTAAACATACAAGAATCTAAGCTAATTGAACAGACAGCAGTGATGAATAGCGAGATAAGTACCATATAATTTTCTCTTACGGCATATTATATTATATATATCAATCTGCTTTGGTGTATCACAATGAGGCCGTAGGTATTGATTCTCCCGTTCTGCGTTACTCGATAGTGACAAGGCTATTAAGGGGGGGGGGGGGCCTTTTTGACATGAAAATTATCGGTCAACCCCATAGAAAAGCATATAAACTCAATTTTCCCAGAAAAAATTGTGGTCATTTTTTTCAGGGCCCCCCCTTAGGAGGGTCAAAAATTTCAGGGCCCCCCTTTTTGCATCAGGCCCCCCTTACAAGTGTTTGTGAACGGTCCCTAATAGCAAAGTGGTCAAACCAGGCTAAAAGTTTTTGCAGTTGGCCTATGTTACCTTTTGATTATGCTGTACTTCGTTCTTTAGATTTCCATAAACAAAGGGCGTTACGCGTGCCCATAAAACGTCCCACTGAGTACCGTCTCCAGATTCCTGAGATTCTTGATTGACGAAGCCCAACATTTTAAACACGTTTCCAGCGTGAGTTAATTTATATCCACGCTTCGGCGGACTCTGAAATGAAGAGGGTTGAAATTATAGTGTTAGTTACCTTTGCCATGTTTGCGGTGGGAGAGGAGGTTTCTACCGAGGAATATCAACAAGCATAAAGTAAATTTTTTAAATGTTATTAAAACGCTTTGAAAAAACAAAAAACAAACAAAAAACACACATTTTAAGAGCATTTCTGTGTTTGCTGGGTAGTGGGAGCAGATGTTCGTATTTGTATGTACTGCACTTCGATATCCTTCGCAACCATGATATTTGATAGGTTTTTACATATTTTATAATCATATTACATAAATACACCCACACCACCACCACCCACACCTGACTGCCACAACTCAAGCAGTGTTTCAAGTTACTCACATTTTTCCACCGATAGAAATGAACTACTGGCAGACTATTGACGATCCCATATAGGTCACTAATATTTTCTCGTTTGCTGCACATAGGTGCACTTCCGTTCTGTTTGTCTAGATATGTCAGGCATAATAAGAAAGTTACAGACAATACCTGTACCAGTATCATCAATCGCAACATCCAAACCATTATAATGCAAAAATAACTTTAAAATCAGCTGAAAAGTGACTGACATGAAAATAAGTCTGCTTCGAAATTATCTTTATATTGCCACTACGATACGGTGATGAGCAGGCTAATATTGTGGATAAAAATTTCCAAGGCTGAAGGCACGACAGGGGACACGACAGTCGTTTGTCATGATGAACTTCATTGACCTTCTACAGTACACGGCAAAGTGAGAAAACAATAAAAGGACTTGCATGATTAAACATTGACCAGCTTCAATTATTATGCATAGTCGTGCATGTTGAAATCAGCACAATTCAGCGATACACGTTTTTGCTATGAAATTCATTTTCTCTGTCAAATTAATATAAAGCAATATTTTTTTCTTCAGTAATGTCAGTTAAAAATATAGTGCTTGGAAATACCTTTTAAAAAAAAAATCCTGGTGTTAAATTTGAGAATGAAATTGTGTCTTTTAGTATGTCATGTTGCTCCTATTGCTACAAAAGATTTTCTGGGTAGAACTCATCAACAGAAGTATTTTGGTGGTTAAATGGTCAAAATCGGTCAAAAACTTTTCGAATTATGAATTATCAAAGTTTCCCATTCTGAACGGTCATTGGAACGAAATAAAATGACAAGGTCCAAAAATAGCAAAATTGGCATAAGCATATATTTACCTTTATATATTTCTTTATTTTAACATATATGCAAACATGAAACAAACAAATTGTGAAAGTATCAAAGGGATTTCTTATTAAATGGCACTTTACTAGTCACTGGCATAAATTATTTTTTCAAACCGAGGCATTGAAATCATGCATTTAGAGAACATTTGCCAAAACTCATCCAAGATGGCCGATATGGCACAAAATCAAAATTGCACTAAGTCCAGGTGAACTTTTTTTCACAACCAAGAATTTCAATGTTATTGGGTTTAATATGACCAATTAGTAGGTGTATGTAAACAAAATCTGAAGTGCCATTCAAGGTCATTGACTCATTCACAGCAATAGAGGTTATCCAATTCACTCATCATGCTCATGTGTGACTTCTAACAAAAGGCGCTGGTTCCCGCAGTATTCGCTGTCGTAGTGCACGTTACAATATGACCGTTGCCAGGCCAACTGGATCACGCTTTCTTTGTTACGAACCACTGATCGAAATGGTCACAACACAAAGCCTATGACATTCGGAACAGGTGTATGAGCCCAGGCTTGGAGCAGTAACCAATTGTTACTAACGTGCACTACGACAGCGAATTCCTCATCATTGCTCATTCAAAACAATTCAATGCATGACCTCGGAGTTACCTGCATGACTTTCGCGGGCTATTTTGAAACAGTTATGGTTGCACATTCAGGTACTTCTTTTGAAAGTCCTAAACAAGGTATAGCCAGCAGCAAGTTGTAGATGGTATAGGCCTAAATATAAGAAAACGTTTAGGGTTGAGATCAGGTGAAAAATACATCGAATGTTCAGAAAGGTGTCTTCTTAACATGATTGGAAAGGAGTATGGAAATTCCAAAGGGAAGCTGGTGATTTAATTTGTAACTCGAGATCTACTTGTTCAATTTGTTAACCTTTTTACAGAGGGTATGATAGCGGTATTACTAGCAACTCTGCCAAATTACAGCTCAGTAGGCCAGTTTTTCACCTGATCTTACTGATCTGAATATTTTGTGCCATTCTTGAGCAGTGCTGAACTCAGCCACTGGCAATTAAGCGCACTGTGGCGATGGACCAATTTTGACTCACACTTACAGGAAAACAAAATAAGTTATGTTGCTGTAATTTGCAGGATAGTTACAAAATATAATTGGCATTAACTTCCCCAATTTTTAGAGAAAAATATAGAAAAATAAAAGAATGAGATCAATTTAGAAATGTCTGTGCAAGCGGTGCACAGTTGAGATCCCTGCATGTCTATGGGAGTGTTCTAATCAAGTTGATGGTTCATTGGTCATCCCTACTTTTATTGTAAGATTTTCGATTTTTATAGGCCTTAACTTCATCCGTGAGCTTTTTTCGGAATTAATTTGTTTTGCGTTTCAAACTAATAAAGTTCGCTAAGAAAGATATTTCCCACTTCTGTAAGACCTCGTGGGTGTCTTTTTTTCACTTGCAACTACCAAAATGTCCAACCAGTACTTAATTTGTAATATAACCAGCAAAAATAATCGATAGGAGACAAAAAGCCGTGATTGCTTTAAAAAAACTGTGAAAAATCACACATGTTTCAACAGGTCACACATTTTTCCATGGGTACATTCGCGAGTTGATTTTGACACAATTGGAAGTCGGAATTGAAAAATGGAGCAAAACCGAAATTCCGATAAAACTATGACTATAGCCCTATATGATGTGCTTTAGAAAGTTTTCATTAGCGAATTGTGTTACTTTGAAAAGCAAAAACGTTGGCCCCCAAAAGAGCTCACGGGTCAAGTTGAAGCCAGTGAAAATCGGAAATATTACACTAGAAACACCGGGGTTTGAAAAAAATATAAACAGTACCAAACATTGATTTTTTTTTTACATTTACCAAAGAAATGAAAATTATTGCTTTTCATTTGACCGAGAAAATTAATTATGAAGTGAAAAGGTTTTACTAAAAATTCAAGTTTGCTAATTTCAACACCAAATCGATTCCAGTGCCTAATTAAGTGAGTAAGTGTCTTGTTTAACAATAGCCATCGACTGACTAGCGTCTTGTGCGTAAAGCCGACATTTTAAATGTTTTTATGTTTGCTGGGAGCTCCTATGTACCTCAAAAAGGCTGTGCAATAATCATGAGCCCTGGGGGAAGGGAAAGTTGGGGGGGGGCAAGACATTTTGGCAAGGCGAGAGGGAGAGCAAGTGATTTTGGCACACATTCTTGGGGCGCCTTTTAACATGTATATAGACCATTCAAGGTTTGCAAATTGGGATCCAAAAACATTGACATGTGCAAGAGAGGGGGAAAGATTTTTGGCGGGCCGAGGGGGGGGGCAAGAGATTTTTAACGGTCCGGGAGGAGGGGGACAAGCGATTTTTGGTGAGTTTTTTTGGTTAAGTCGATATGTCTATGCATGTTAAAAATTAACTGATTTGTTGACATCATGGAAGAAAGAGATAAGAAGGAACCACAACGAACGCATTCACTTTGTCCACTCCCTTTACCGACATTTAATTGCATTGTTATTCATGAGGATTTACTTTGATCAATACCCCGCGTTAAATAGGTGATTGGTATTGTACTCCATGTATTTGCATGTCTTCTGGCGCGTGTCTGAAGGATGATTTGAACTAATGACCTTCCGTGCAAGCACTCTATAGGATTTTCTCTGGTGACGTGATCATCGGTCATTGATGGCCTACATCTTTTTCTTCCATTTCGCCCATTTTTCCCGAACTTTGATGACTTTTTTCTCAGAGTTGGCAGTCTTTGGCACTGAAACGAGTTAGCTAGTTACGATTATACACATATAAACTATTAAATTGAACAGGTTTCATGTACCGGACTCAACCGGAACATTGTGCATTATTTAAGAACATTTTGCATCTATTTTTCATCGAAAAAGCCACCAAAATCTTACCTTATTTGCTAAAGATGAAACTCAGCAAAAAAACGGCCGATTTTGATGACCTTTTCGATGTGTTAAAGGACATTTTCTACACAACACGATCAAGAAAACAGTTTGACTGTAGATCCCAAAACAAAGCTACTATACATGTTCAGAGCATCAGTGAAATTCCATAATCTTACTTCTGGGTAGCGTTTGTTTGTTCTTGGATGGGTTTGTTATAGTTTTTTTCCAGTAATGATTTCGCCAAGCATCGATCGCGGTAAATGGATCATACATGAAAGTACCATTGGTAGCTTTTCTTTTCATGCGTCAATAGATAAGCGGATTAAAACTTGGCCGATCGAAGTCATTGTGGTTCCTTCTCATCTCTTTCTTCCATGTTGACATCTTACTCGCTTTTATTATTTCAGTGCTAGATTAGTATACATCCCAGCAAACACAAAACGTTTACAAAACGTTTTTGTTAGGTTCTGGTTAGGTCTTTTACGTCTTCGTCTTCCAAAACGTGTTTAAAACGTATTTAAAACGTTGCGATTTGGTTATAATGTTGAAGCTTTAATTTCGTCTTATTAGGACGTTCACAAGACGTATTGTGAACGTTATAAACTGAACGTTATTTCGCGACGTGTATAAAACATTCGCCTGCAACTTTCTCAAAACATATTGTGCTGACGTCTGTTAAACGTTTCTTTATCAATAGAATATTGGAAATGTACAATAGAATGTAAGCCTAAAAGAAGAATTTAAATTCTACAAGTAGAAATTTGATTTTAATTTATTCATAAACGTGTACAAGAAGATGACGCGTTTATTTGCATTTTGCATAGGCCTATGGAGTCAATATAAATAATTATTGCGATTTTGTATTTATATACTCATGCATAAATAGTTCTATAGGCCTATATGTACACGTAGAACGCAAACATTTCAAAAACTGAAAGGGAAGTAAGATTTCAAATGGTCCCATGAAAACGGTGTGTATGTGCGTATACACATACACTTTCACTTTGTGTCTTGACCTCAAGAGCAAGACTATGATAGCACCCACGCAGAATATGGAAAGAATGCATCAGGTTGAACTTGACCTTAACGGTCACTCACCAAAGCAAGTACAGTACTATATGCAACGTGTATGTATCAACTGTATTATTATGTATGCCGGAATCTCACTGTGACACATGGCTCCGGGAATAATTCCTCTCTCTATATATATATTATCAAAGCATCAACGTTTTCCAAGAAGTGACATTTTCAGGTAGGCCGCCTATAGTGATGTTTTTTCCTTGATTTGTGTTACCGACTAACCACTTCCCTGTGAAAACGGAAAGTGTGTTGTAGTGTTTGTAATGCAAGTATCTTGTTGGTACATGTATTGGCGGAATTATTAAGGTGCAAACATAATAATTATCCCAAACAGGTATGCATACAGGGATGTGTTTCTGCTTATCGTGTATATTTTTCCCGGGATCATGCTGATATTCCTGCCGGTAAAATAAAGAACCTGCTGCTGCTGTCGAACACGTAACTGTTGAGGTCATACGTATTACCTTTGGTGTGAATACTATCATCATCATGGTAGACGTATCACTACAAACGGTTCTCGTGTTTATACTACAGTTTTCGTCACTTGGTCACTGTAAAACTGCCATGGACCGCGTTTTTTCTTCTAGAAGCCGGACCTATAGTTTTGTATATTATGTATGATATTTTTGGTACTTTTGTAAAGTGTACTAATAAAAGTTTTCAATACGTCATTATAACGTTCTAAATACGTAGTAGAAACGAACATAAGTGCGTCCTGCAATAAAAACAAAATATACAATACGTTTTTACGTTCCTATAACGTTTTCAGGACGTTTTGGACGTTTCTACAACGTTCGTAGTACGTTCGTTGCGTGCTCCAACGTCCGATACGTTTTCTGTAGGTCCTGGATACGTCCTGGGTGACAGAAAGAAAGGTTTTAAAACGTTGTTTACGTTGTGAAAACGTTTTTAGAACGTCTTTTAATAACGTTTTTAGAACGTAAAAAACCTTCAACAAAATTACGTGTTTAAAACGTTTTATCGAAACGTCTAGAAAACGTCAACGGTACTTTCTCAGAACGTTTTGAGAACGTTATTTGGTTAGCTGGGATGCTTCCGTGCAGTGCACCGAGACTGCTTTTAACAGTGTGCGACTACAAAGACTGCGTCGGAGTCTCTTATGCACACAAATTCGGATAGTCAAGGCCGTTTGCCTATTGTCACTGGGTTTGCTTACTGGACTGGATACAGTAAAATAACAACTTAACAAGAACTGTCTTTAACAAGAAGTTCACGGATCAGGTGTACAGGCTGTATCAAAATAATTGGTGCACTCTGCTGCCATGTCAAATAATGAGGGGTCATAGGCCTTCAGGCCTCTTCTCACACATTTTGTATTATGATTTTGTATGTATTCTATTTTTGTTATTTGATAAGTGAAAAAATGAATGAATGAATGAATGAATGAATGAATGAATGAATGAATAAAATGAATGAATGAAAGAATGAATGGATGAAGATCACTCGGGGAAATCGCGAACTTCTAGTTCTTGAGGATATATGTTGGGACAAATGGTCTTATTTCTCCTCAGCAACATGGTTTTATTGCTGGGCGTTCCTGTACCACTCTCCTCAGTAAGGTTTGCCACCACTGGCTACAAATTCTGGATCAAAGATCCCCACCAGATGTTGATGTAATCTTCCTGGACTGGAGCAAGGCTTTTGATAAAGTCAGCCACTCTTTGCTCTTAGCCAAGCTTCATCGTTATGGTATTTGTGGTCCTCTCTGGCACTGGATTTCCTCATTTCTTTTAGGTCGCTCACAGTGTGTTAAATTCCGAGGGCATCGTCAAATTGGGTTTCTGTTGAGTCCGGGGTCCCTCAGGGTTCTGTCCTGGGGCCTTTGTTGTTTAATCTCTTTGTTTTGGACTTGCCAAATTTTGTTAGCTCATCGCTCCCCCAATATGCAATATGCTGATGACACGCTCCTGTACAGACCCATCCAGGCGGAAGATGACATCAACACTGTCCAAAATGATCTTGACAGTATAGTTAACTGGTGCAATATTAACAAAATGTCTTTAAATCCAGACAAGTGCAAGGTTATGAGATTGTCCAGGAGAGTTGGTGTTAATAGATCCACTCCACAGTACACCTTACTTAACAAACCCTTAGGTGTAGTTCATAGTTATAAATATCTCGGCATTATGATTTCTTCAAATCTGAAATGGGGGGACCATGTTAAATCAGTCACTTCAAGAACCTCGCGTCTTTTGGGATTTATTAGGCGACTGGTCCGCTGCAATGATCCAGATATTTTGGTCAAATTATATACCTCCCTCTGCCGTCCAATTCTTGAATATGGTATCCCAGCCTGGCTTCCACATCAAAGTGGACACTTAAAATCCTTGGAAAAAATACAGGGACGTCTGGCACGTGCCTGTATCCCAGCACCCAGGGGAGAGCTTGAGTATGGCGTACGCCTTGAAAAACTAGGTCTGATGTCTGTGTGCAATAGATACAATTATCCTGCTATTTCTTTTATTGCCAAGTGTTTTTACTGCAAGCATGATATTGATCCTTTGGAGTATATTTCCATCAATACTCGTCATAGTAATTTTCTTAAGTTCTCCCATTCTTATGCTAGAACCGATAGTTTTAAATACACTGTCTTCAATCGTTTTCCAGTTTATTTTGATCAACTTCCTCCATCTCTCAAAGACCAATTCTTGTTTAGTATATTTAATTTCCTGGACAATCTCAAAAAACATTTCAAAACAATTAGCTGGAATTCAAAATAGTTTTTAGTTGGGCTTAGGCTTATTTTTTATCTAAAGGTTGTGCCTACATTGTATTATCACGCCTCATCTTATGTTGGAGAATGTAGGTAGATTCATCCTTTGCCCTGTTCCCCTGTGTTGATTGTCTGTGTTCTTGTGGGAATCAATTAGGTTTAGCCACTTTGAAAGTGACTTTGTCACTATCTGGCTATCCCTGCCAGGGGTTCTCTTGTCCTTTGTTTAAATTGTTCCTGGTTAAGGCATGCCATCTCTCTATTTTCTCCAACATGGGTCAATTCAATTTCAATTTCTTGCTTATGACCTTCCATGGCTTACATTTTTATATCTTTGCATGTGTAATTTATATATTTATGTGTAATTTTGATATTGTGCAATATTTTATATGTATATGTGTCTTTTTGCTGGCAAATAAAATGATATGATATGATATGATATGATAAACTTAGGGATCGGAATCCTTAAGACAGTTCAAGTGTTTGCACGAGAATCGCGTTACTTTAGGGGGTACACCCCTGGCCAATTTTGTGCCTGTTTTTGCATTTTTCTCAAAAACTATAGCGCATTGGTGACAAGTAAGATATGTATATTACAGGGGCAAGGACTACAACTACTGCACTGGAAACTTTATTTCAGCACAGACAACAGTTGTGGAGTTACAGTCAAAAATGAGGGAAAACCAGTATTTAATCAATAAATCAATAACTACTTGCCTTGAGTTGCTGAATGTTCAGTGCAGTAGTTGTAGTCCTTGCCCCTATAATATACATATCTTACTTGTCACCAATGCGCTATATTTTTTGAGAAAAATGCAAAAACAGGCACAAAATTGGCTAGGGGTGTAGTACCCCCTTAAGCAAAAATTCCTCCAAGTGCCTTTTGTATCCTTGTGATCCTTTTTCAGTAGCCTCTCTGTTAGTAGCACCAATACATATCCAACTGACATTTGTGCGACAGCCAATCGTGGTATAAATCGAAGCTACTGCCAAGATTGGTGCTGACACGTTGTGTATTGCTGCTGCTAAAATCATCCATCTGTAGGGACAGAAATGAAAATAAATAAATAAATAATATAATTATTTAACACCAATAACAACAAACAGAACAAAACCGACAATAAATTGATCAAGGAATGCTGACGCATTAACATATTGAGAAAAATAACTTCCTCATAAATGTAAATTATTTTCTACAAAAATATTAAAGTAATACTATATATAACTTTTCCATGAAATTTATTTTTTTCTACAAAATGTTAGTTTTCACCATCAGATATGTCACCCTTTAATTTTGAGTGGAACGATTAATCAAAGTAGATAATACAAAGAAAATCGCTATTATTTTATCTACTATATCACCAATGCGTGTCAGTACGTTGAACGTGACGGAGGACGATCGACTTAATGTGCAGGAACATTCCCGTCATGTACGTACAGTGTTGAACATTGTTTACGCTTTGGATATTTCGGTTATGTGAATTAAATACAAATTCCTTTAAAAAAGGAATGGGGCGCCCAATGGAGCTTTCATGTAATGTGCTGCAATGTAACCGTTTGGATACTTTTTTTTAAATTTAATAATGTAATATTAGCATAGATAGCAAAAAAAGGTGTAAAATCGTTTGCATGGGATGTAAGAGGATAGGTTTCAAATAAAAAGGAATAAAGCTCAGGTTACCATTTCGGTTAATATTGTTAGGAAATGGTAGATCATGTGGAGCAAAATTATTTTATTCAGAATATAGGTTTACATATTGTATCCTTATGGATTGTTGTAAAACAGCTTTTATTTCTTATGATTGACTGCATCAGGTTACCATTTGTTAGGAAATAGTTTGATGGGGGAGGGGTGGTGGTAATTGTTGGAGCAGAATTATTTTATTCAGAATATAGGTTTGCATATTTAATTCTTATGGATTGTTTTCCAAATAGGGGTATTTATAAATTTCTTATGATTGACTGCATCAGTAAAGAAGACAAGGACAAACAATCTGAAGAAGTGTTATTTAGTGATTTATATCAATCATTAAATCAATACTGAAAGATATATGAATATTAACATTTAGATAGCAATGCTTTAGGCCTGTACGAGACATACTAGTCCTAGATTAGACCACTTAACATGTTATAGAAATAGATAATAAGAACTATAAGTTGTTACTGAGGTGATTTATAAACATTTAATTTTTCACAAAATATTTTTATAGCCCATGTTCAGGGCCTACGTGTAGTATACATGCATACATAAATAATAATCATTGCAATTAAGCCAGAATTTATTTGTGAATAAAGCCAATACATATCTCAATATGTGCTTAACAAGACTGATAACTAAATGCCAAAACTACATGTAGGCATACAATATCGAAGCTCTCTAGCTCTGCAGGGCTTCCATCACCTTTAGTCAGGTAGTTTGACAAATTATCTTTAGTCTAAACACCGATAATATTGCATTTCCCCATGTGGAAATACACCTAAAAATATTTTTATTGGACAAAATACGTGTCATACGAGTGAGCGGTTTTACCGTGTCGCACATCATCCGGAACATACTCTGTGTTAGTATAGCGCCATCTCTTGAAATCTAAGATCTTATTAGCAATCAAGAGATTTCAAGAGATGGCGCTAAGAGACTGTAAACTGGTCAAAGGTCGCGGTTTATTTAGTGTTTTTATAAGTCCATTAATTTTGTATTTTAAACAAACAATATACGCACAACATTTTATCCCGTGCATATCAGAAAACAATAATAAAATAAAATCCAAGCAAATTGTGGTTTTATTTCCAAGCTGGGCATACTTTTAAGCAAAACAGTTGCGAAGTAAATCTAGCAAGACCGAAATTAGAAGCTTTTTGCAAAGTCAAGCCAAATAATGGGCCGCCGCCGTAGCGGGCGCCCCAGTAGCGGGCGGCCCCAACAACTTGCTCAGATGTATTATTAAAGATTTTGTCTATTTTGTCATAAATATAACATCTAAAGCCTTGATTTTTTCAGGATATGTTAATTTATTTTGATATACAGGGGAAAGAAGAATTATACGCATCGCACACTACCACAATTAGGCAATAGAAACAAATCAATCTTTGATCGACCATCGATTCTTGGTCGATCCTCACTATTTATGAAATCAATTAATTTACTATTTTTAATTGTGATGAAATAGTAATTGTACCTGTAGTGATATTGACCATTCTTAAACACTTGAGAACGTTCCTGCAATCTTATTGGTTCTTACTCAGCTTTACCCGTGTGATATGACAGCGGGGCAGCGCGTGTGCGTCGATGCGTTACGTGTACTGGCTATTTGAACCAATCGGAGGCGCACAGCAACAACGGGACTGATCGATTTTAAGCCCTAGGTAATTCCTTCCAAAATGTAGGATTTAATTTGATTAAATTTGTATTATATTTTTATTTGAATTGAAGTGTTTAAGAATGAGAATAAAGGTATTGTTTTTAGCCGCTGTCGTGCATCTATCGTCTCATATAACACGGGCGACATCATTATTTTTGGCGTAACATCACTCACTCGGCTTCGCCTCGTTGTTTTACTTAAAATAATGATGTCGCCCGTGTTATATGAGACGATAGATACACTCCAGGGACTAAAAACAATACCTTTATTCTCTAAATATAAATTTAGCGTCAATTCTCATTAATTAGTTATAATTCATTAAGCATCGAAGCATAATCGACGGTCGATCCAAAGATCGAATACATTTTTTTCTGGTGCCTTAAACATGAAATTGCAATAAACTGGTTCTATTGTGAAAAAATCTCGTTCCTAGTGGCAAAGTTGCGTACAAGTTGGCAACTAGCTTGGGTATGCTGAACTCGAATCTGTTGTCTGCCAAGCAATATTTTGAGTCTGTGACCCTCAAAATGACCCCATAGGATTGCATAGGGGGCAAATAACACTTTCGAACACGTCAAATTATGCGTCATGGATCCCAGAAATGCAATGTTTGTTCGTGTACGACCTACCGTTAAGAAGTTATGGAGTACAAAAGGTCACAGGTCGATTTGCTTATTGTGTATGGGTCAAAAATCAAAGTTGCTCAAATTTTCGTAAAAGTTTGTGACAAGTTGTTCGCCTAGTTAAGAGGTTTCAGAAAAAGAATAGTTTGCACTATCTGCGATGTTTAATTAGCATGTTACACAGCAAAGAGTCAAAAAATATTTAGGATTCCACAGGATTCAATGAAATTTGTATATTATTTATTTACACACATCTCAGGAATATCACACGCATCCGTCGTTACCTGGACTTTGACACCTGCAATCACCTAATTCGCTCTCTAGTTCTGTCACGCCTTGATTACAGTAATGCTCTTCTTCTAGGAGCAAGACAAGCCGATCTCCAGACTTCAACGTCTGCAGAACTGGTCTGCTAAGCTGATCTTTCGCGCCACCAAATATAACCATGCATCCCCCTTTCTCCAACAACTTCATTGGCTGCCAGTCAAGGAGCGGATAGCTTTTAAGATCTTGCGGTGTGTGTTTAAGGCCATCAATGATATTGCACCAGTCTATTTGTCATCCCTCCTGACTTTGTACACTCATGCTCCTGCCCGTGGGGGATTGCGCTCATCCACCGACGTCTTGAATTACCAAAAATAAACAGCAGAACTCTCAAATCAGCCGCTGACAAGACGTTCTTTTTTACAGCACCATCCATGTGGAACAGCCTGCCTCAAACCATAAGATCCACCGGCTCACTTCCAGTCTTCAAAAAGAGCCTCAAATCCCACCTTTTCCCACAATAATAGTTCTTGCATTGTATCATGTTGTTTTTTTGCTTCATTTTTCTAATTGTTGTTGTGTTTTTTATGTACTGTAAATTCATGCGCTGTGATCACCTGAAATGGCGCTTTATAAAAGCCTGTGTATTATTATTATCATCTATATTCTGAACTTGACATCGCAGATGTTAAAAACTATTCTTTTCCTGAATCCCTTGAACTTAAGGAACAGTTGGAATTCACATAGAAACTTTAATTGTTCACCCCTGTATTGACCTTTGACCTGGGTTATAAAGGTTTACCCAGCATGTCAAAATGCAAATCAAATACCCCGCTCTTTTAATTGTGCGCAGGCAAGTGTACAATGATTCCTGTACGGGTTGCTTCGGGCCACATAATAAGCTGATACCATACATTGGCTTTTGCGTGGTCATTTGGTAATTTATCATTTTTAAAATTGCACGAATTTCCAAACAACGGTTCCTATGCTCACGATGGTTGAACCTTTGGCTGTGTTTATATCAATATACTGGGGAAAGAAGAATTACGCATCGCACACTAGCACAATTAAAAATTAAATTACAAATGGGAACATGACATGTGCGATTATAGAGGAGATTGAATAACGAATACTTGATGCATCGAATTTATTCAACGACTTAGGCTGTCATAGTGTACGTTGAAAGACCTACTCACCCTTTGCGTGTGGAATACACGTTTCATGCCGTGACTATTGAGATGCTCAAAAACTAACGATTTCAACATTTCTATCTGATTTTGTGTCATGCACTGCGGGCAAAGAGAACACTCCTGAAAATAAGAAATAAATATCATTTTCATACGGAAATAATTATTACTCATTCGGTATCCCGGGTATGTGAAAAGTCTCTGGCAGAGAAAACGGCACTAAGTTTACATTTTGAGAGCGTACACAACGTAAACATGGGAGAAGGGTTCTGATTGGCTGATTCAATCATCTGACAATCAACGCGTCAAAGCGTTGGTAGGCGCAGAGCGGCGCTCTTGAAGGGAACACAAAGCTCCGCATGTCGCTCAATAACATGGCAGAGCGCTCGTGCCAATCAGAGCAAACTACTGCCGTACTCTTCTGGAAGCTAGTGTATGATTCCAGTTTTCTGAATTAATGAACATGGCGAACCTCTATCATGGCGCAATTTAAATTTGCATTAGATATTTCCCTTATCATTAAGCATAATTTTACTTACGGTATTGGCACATGATATGTTTGATGAGTTGTAGCAACTTGGAATACTGTTTAACATGACGTCACTGTCTCGTATGATGTATGATGGTCTGAAGTGTAAAAACAGGTGTTACTTAGTCCGGCTGCAAAAGTATTGTTTTACCATTTTAGAAGTCACTGCGCTTATCATTTAGAAAGTGTATAGTTTGACCTACCCTATCGGTTTTATTCTTAACCACTTTATTGTTCGAACATTAGTAACAAAAAGGTCGAAGGTTAAATGTAAATTTCCAAAAGGGCTAAAACGTCTTGTCTCATCTGTTCTTGAAGCTAAAAGATGACTTTTTTATATTATACAAATATTGACTGCGGTGAGGGACATGGTTAAGATTATAGGCGCAAGGTTATCTCAAAACCATGCTATGACCCGAGGCGCAGCCGAGGGTCATAGCATGGTTTTGAGATCACCGCGGGCCTATAATCTTAACCATGTCCCGAATAAAGCAGTCAATATTTGTTTTATATACCGAATGGATACGTGGATGTTGCGATTGCGCAGTTTGATCAGGACGCACGTGACCGGTCCATAGTTCATTTCCATGGACCGGTCCATAGTTCATTTTGAGGGCATAGTTAATTCAATGACTGCACATTCAACCAATCAGATGACAGGAATCTATGAGGTATATAAAGGTTCTTATCTAATAACCTTTTTGAAATGTGTGGTAGGGCTAGCTATTTAAATTGGTTTATATATTTTTTATCACTATTTATAGCCCTGACCCACAGTGTATTTTACCCATACGAAAAATCATTCCGTACCGTACTTTTTCATATAGGTTCTTATCTAATATCCTTTTTGAAATGTGGTAGGGCTAGCTATTATACTGCGCCAATAAAGTATCCTTACACTTGGAACAATAATCACAATTTTGGGGTAAACAATATTGGGGTAAATTTGTTTTTTTAATAGATGCACTATATAATCCTGTACATTATGACACCACATTGAATCCAATGTGACCTCAAAAAGTAAAGTTACAAGCAATTGAATAGACGAAGGTCCAGTTTTAAAAGTGACAAACTGGCCTATACAAGGCGCAAAAAGATTCCAACAGGCGCAACAAAGAGACAACGGTTTCTTCAATGAAGCGTTATTTAAAGCAGCTTTTATTTCAGTTTTTACTTCTCTGTACTTTTCATAACTTTCATTTTATTTGTCAGTTATTTTGTTTCAGTTTTCTTTTGTTCCTTTTTTGTTTTAAAACGCATACATCAGCCATTCACTACTCTCAAACCAGATGTCTAGTGTGTGGAGTTTTGAATAGGCCAGTTTGTCACTTTTAAAACTGGACCTTCGTCTAATCAAATGATTGTAACTTTGCTTCTTGAAGTCACATTGGATTCAATGTGGTGTCATAATGTGCAAGATTAGATAGTGCATCTATTAAAAAAACAAATTTACCCCAATATTGTCCGGTTTGGAAATTGTGATTATTTTTCCAAGTGTAAGGATACTTTATTGGCGCAGTATATTATATTTTTATCACTGTTTATGGCCCTGACCTTCGACATTGTAATCTTGGTTGTGCACGGTGACAGCTGCAGAGTGGGGCAAATTCTAGTCAACGGTACAAAAATGTGACACTTGCATTTACTTATCTATTACTTCATAATTCGGAAGCGTCTCTTCAAGCGAGCCCTATACAGGATCTCTTTTTATTACACGACACGTTGTAATACCTGAACGTCGACGTTTACCATTATGCAGTCATGTCTACAGCAGAATTCACCACGACCTTTGCAGGACGTACACCCCATTAAACCAAGATAAACCTCATTGAATCCATGGTTAAATCCACAAACACATGTTTCTGATTTACCTGTGCGATATAGGTATCATGATTTCAGTTGGATGCACCATTATAAAGCAAACGCACAGTAACAATACTGTGCGTGGCCTTTGTTTCCCAAATGAGAACAATAGTCTGCATATGGTTAACCAGGCTTGCTGATGGTACAACTCATGTCACACTTGTCAGAGTAATTGTGATTGTATTACACAAGTAAATGAGAAACATGTGGTTTTAGACTTAACACGGTTTGGAAATAAGTTTTTAATTTTTTAGCTCCCTATCGGGCAGTCAGAACTCCATATTTGGGAGGGCTCGACAGCAATCTTCCCAAAATCGCATTTTAATAATATTTAGATGACCATAGAGGGAAAGAATTGAAGCTTATTTACAGCTTCTATGGCGAAAATTGATCAAACCGATCACCCGACGGCGCCCCTTCGAAGTTGGAGCTATCACAAGTCAGCTGTTAAGCACAATTTGCCATTGCCATTACACGTCCAACTGCTATGAAATTGTGGAATTCTCTCTTCGGAAAAATAGCTCGACAACAGCTTTCCCGTGACATTTTTTTACTTCAAATTGTAGTATGTTAAGGATGAATATTATAATTCACATGTGAGCCTCTATGGCTAATATTGGGCGAAGGGTTTTCCCACCAGCTCACTAACTAGTTTATTGCCTATACCTACAGTACAGTGAGTGAGCTAGAGGTCAATCATCAATTGGAGCGGTGTGTGTCCACTGAATAGGAAAAACGGACAGTAACTGCATAATGTCGAGCGGCAATTTTGTGACGCTTACGCTTATTTCAGACAATTACATACCTTGTACTGTTGTGCTTGCGAATGGCTTCAACACCAGATATTCGTAATAAGTTATACAAAGTTGAAGTGAAAAACGCAACATGAAACTTATGTTCAGCGTCAGGCATATTGGGCGACATATTTGCCTATAGGAGATAAAACGAGCATCATTAATATCGCAACATAATCCTCAACGCGTGATCGTAGTCATCATTGTCATCGTCATCGTCATTGTCATCAACGCAGTCATTGTCGTTATTTATTTTCAATATTATCGTCACATCTTCATTATTGTCATCATTTGGCTTCAAAAAAGATGTATTGCAATGTTCAGGCCGACCCCCCCCAAAAAAAATAGAGGGTAGAAGGGTTTTTCTTCATATTTTTATTTAAAAATTCAAAACATTTTTTTATTGTCAGCTGTATCGTCATTGTCGTTATTATTATCGTCTCATCATCATGACGACGTTATTATCAGCAGTTTCTTCATAATCATCCTCATCAGAACCGGCGTCCTTGTATAGTAGTCATTGTCATCATATTTATCATATTAATATTATTATCATCATCCTCATCGTCGCACAATCCTCATCGGCATCACCATTGTCATCATCACTGTCATCATCATCATATCCATCCCATCATCATCGACATCCGGGTACATAATGTGCTTAGGCGACGAAAAAAAGAAACCCTGTTGTACGGGCGGACGGACCTTTCAAGTAGGGTCGGTCGGTCAGCCTTTTTCTTTTTCTTTTTTTGGAAATGACCCAAAAAATCACCAAAATCTGTTAACAATTTGCCATTTGAGAAAATACAAAAAACAATTGTTCCTGAAATTTCCGAAATTTGGGTCGGCATTCATTTGTACGTCTCATTTGTACGTAATTTTTTCGTCTCCTTACCTCTAAAAGATGCAAATTGAAGTCCTCATCCGGCACGAAGTCCCATCTTGTGATGCAAAAAAACGAATCTCTCCTGTAGGTTATTGATGATGAGTTCATTATTTTCAACGAGGACTATAACCATGATAACAAACAAGGTTCTGCTGAATTATACGCTATTTCATAACATCTGCTAGCCCCAACGTCCCCCAGTCTAAATTCCTTCTTAATGATATAATTATATTCATAAAAACTATAATATGCAGAATTGGGCTATTTAAAATCCATACACTCCCTATGGAAGACATAACTATAATTATCTCCCATCCTGGGGTGTCGATTTTAAATGGAGTAACACTTTCAGGTAAACCCATTGAAATCGCACTCGTCCCTGTGATTAACAGTGAAGATTAACCGTGAAGCCTGGGGTGTATGGATTTCAACTGGAATAGCCCAGTTTGATTGTTACCTGTTGTCTGGGTGCAAATAAGTAGTGTCATACTTCACTTGATAAATTAATTCTCATTATAAATGCATCTTTCAAGATGTTAGAGCTCCGATAAAGTGTTCAAGTTTGGTCTCAAAAATGACAAAATACCAAACCACGAAGAACTCATGAAAACCACTCAGAATCGTAAACTTTAATAGTTTCAGAAAGACGGAACAATACATGGGTGATTTTGTAATATTTTGAGTAACATTACATGTACGTATTGAGGGTAGCGTATCTGTCATAACGTATCTGTTCAGATTTTTCCAGTCTTTTTTCTGAATCGTGCCAGTGTACAGTACAATCTTATCGACTTCATACCGTATCTTGTATCTTGTAGTTTTCATCTATTTTTGGGAGGGAGGGGGGGGGGGCTCGAGTAAGCTGACATATATGACATTTTGAGAGAGAACACCTTAACAGATAATGTGCCTAGATACATGACAGTAAGTCAAACGTCATATCCATCATGGAATCAAAAACATACCTTTAATTTAGGCCTAGCCGAGATTTTAAAACTATGTTAATATACTTACTTGGTAGGATTTATATAATGTTTCATTGATGACCATTTTTGTTCAAACACATCTCTAACGGCGTCATATAGTTGACGTTGAATCCAGTAGGTATCATAGCCTGGTGAATATAGAAGTAAATACCGCACAGAAAGAAAGTAAACACTTGTTTTGATTGGTCTTAAAACGAATAATGAAAAATATTAGAATTAATATGAACGTGCGAAGTTTCAGTTTATTTCACCACGATAAAATAAAAATTTGACACGTGACTTGGATAAAAAGAATTACAGATCAGTCCAGATCGGTGGTGGTGTAAACTTGCTTATAAAGACAAAAATAAAAAGACTAGTTTGCGTCTGACGTCATCTGTCAATCAAAGTCGAGCACGGTTTGTTTACAAGTGTCGTGATGATATGAGTTGCTGAACACGGCGGTAAAACCGGGCGCCTTATTGTTAATTTTGCACCATCAAACCTGTAAACCATCTCAAAAGTTAGGTCTTTATACTAGGAAATTTTCTTTCGCGAAGGCACCATGTCAACAATGCCTAGAAAAGTTGCTTTTTGCCTTGTAAAAGTACGTAATTTTTCGGCATTCACTGCTATTCCTTTTCTCCGATCAGCACCAGATAAATCGACCTTCCTTTTACGCGCTAATTAACCAATCAAGGATCGTAGAGAATTTGATTGACAGTGACGTCAGACGCAAACTAGTCTTTTTATCTTTGTCTTCAATTATAGTTCAAGATGTTTGACTATATAGATTGAATAGAGTCAACGTGTGTCATCAATCGGTCTTTTCAATTTGGAGAGTACTGTGCTACTGAACTTGAGGTAAACCAATGTATAGTAAAAATTTGTGCCACGGTGTGATGTATGTACCGTTAAACAAAGACAATCACAAAGACGTACTGAGATTTAACGAGAAAGGGAATTAAAGAGCCGGATGTTGGCAAATGCAAATTTGGGTTAGATAAAAGTATTCACGATGTATGTAAAATATGATTTCTTTGCCATAATACCTTGACATCTTCAACCTGATCTCTCCAATACTTTCTTAAGCGTTGCGAATAAATGTTTGACACAATAGAATATAAAAACTAATATTTTGATAAGAAAAAACAGAAATGAGGTACGGGGAAGGTTGTCAGGCAAGGTCCGCAGAACTGGTATAGTATTTTGTTCGCGGGCAACTCAACCCAGACCTCCACGTGGTGCCGGATGGGTAACGCTAATTTGGGCAATAAGAAGCAAGCTTGGAACTACACATTTTCATGTATAGTACCATTTTTTACAATTTTTTTTATAACTTTTAAAAAATGTCCGCCTTTTTTTCTTTAGAAATTCTTTTTGCCGTCTTTTTTCTTTTTCTTCTTCCGCCGCCCCGTCGTTTTTGCCGCTCCGGCTTTACCCCGGGGGCTCGCGCCACCAAAGCCACAACGAAAATTCGCGCATGACTGTACAGGGTAGCTTTGGCAGCCACTGCAATGAACATAAAAATATACGAAAATAAATATACACCTTCTCTTGCAAACACAACATTAGCCGCAGTAGCTCCTTTGTACTTGTACTTTATTGAGATCTGAAACATTAAAATAGAAAACAGCAAACAGATGTTACAACATACTCGACTGGTAAATTCTAATGTTATACTTGGTGGCCTCAAATTAAACAATATCCAAGACCTTGGTCGAAACCATGATTATATTAGTACGTAGAAATCAGTCAACATTAAGTCGTACATTTTCGTTAGATAAAATCGAGTAAACAATAATTAAACCTTTAACCAACAGCAGATTACCATGTGATCACACTGTTATGTGTCCCCAAAATAATCCATAATATTCATTAAAAATTATATATTTTATCATCAGATATTAGTTTTCACTAGTTTTGATATTTATCTCCATTGGTTTGTACATGCAATGTTCTGGAAACTCGATGGAATATTCTGGAAACTCAATGGAAAATGATAATACATAATGTAAACCACTGAAATGGTCATGGTTTTCCCAGACGTTTCTAGAACATAGGTGGTGGCGCTATTACAGTAAAAACCATGTATACACACTAATGATTCTGATTGGCTTGTATTGAGGTAATGGGCTATATTTAGAAATGATATATACAGGTGAATGGTTCTGATTGGTTTGTGTTGAGGTAATGAGCTATTTTAGAAATGATGTACTGTGCCATATATGGGGATGCGTATTCTAGGAGGGGATCCAGGAATAAATAAGATATAAGACCTGGAGATAAATTTATCTTGACAGCAGTATGAAGTTCTAAGAGGGAACTCTGTGAAATTTATGTTAGCTAGTAGCGGTACAAAAGTTACAATAACATGTACCATAATTGAAGTATTCAAACTTCGGTTGGCGGTTCTTGTATTTTGGAGAGAATAAAATACGCCAAAGGCGGTAGTAAAGCCAATAGTGCTTTATCGTTTTGTCAACTCAAAGAAGCGGCAGACTAAAATATCTCCATCAACTAACTGTGGTATTTTGCTGGACTAACATAGTGCGTTATCTGTCTGTCTAGTGGAGCAGAAAGGTAACGGGTAACAGTGAAAACATAGTCATCAGGACTTGGGACTAAATTTCTAAAAGAGTCATGTACACGAATTCCCCCTAGAGCCTATAGTAACTTCCACATCAACCAAACTTATGTCATGTCTATGTCTAGTCTATTATCAGCTTAGTGTTCACCGACTCCTGTTCGGGATTGTGGTTTTTGCATTCGGGGCAGCTGTAGATTACATGACCATATTTGTTGGAGTCTTGTCCTTCAGATGTACTAAGAAGGACCAGGTGATATTGACCGGTTTGTGGTAAGCATTGACTCTGTGGTCATGGAAGATGCGAGATCCTCAGAAGGATTCTCAGAAAGTCCATTGATATTATGTCAGAGGAATGCTGATATTTTTTCCCTTAAGTTGTCCGGTGGTTTCTTTGGATCTTTATTTCTCTTAGGTAAGGGGGTTTTAAACATCCAGGGCTTCCTGTATATGGTGACTTTGGTGCTACGGTCATCTTGTGGATACATGTGTCCAAGAAAGGGAGTAAGGGAGAAAGTAAACTTATTGCAGTGCGTTGAAAACCATCAATGGCATATTCGTGGACATTAACTTTTTTAATTACCTGTTCCTAGGTTGTACTTGACGCTCCATTATTAATCCAGAATCAGTGTTATAAATTTGCATAATGCACGATCGAAAACAAAACCTCAAACTACAGTGGATTAAATTATCACTAACAAATTACGTACGAATAACCATCGTATTTCTTTGTCTTGAAGTGAGGGACATTCACCTCGGCTACAAGCACCGAGTGCCTATCCGTGGTAGCACCGCAATAGAATTTAACTATACTTTCGAACTTTCGAAAGCATTTGAAATGGGAATAACGACGCGTGATTTGCCCTTTTTTTTTCAAGTTTGCATCTGCGAAATGGAACCACCTTTTCCTTAAACTGTAAGAAATGCTATAGAAGGTTTAAACACTGTTAACGGTGTAGACGACTAATGCCGCCGTCATGCTTTCCTGTCGCTTGCCACTGCGGCAAGCGGCATGGCGTATCCGCCAATGACAAGCCTTGATTGTGTTCGTTTGTCTGCAATGCGCGTGCGCCACGCCGCTCAGCGGCAGGCAGCATGGTAGTATGAAACCAGCTTAAGATATGTACATACTTGGTCCTTCCCTTTGTCCAACTCGAGACGAAAGATTTCTCCATTCGACTGGTCAACACCATCGGTAATATAGGTTCTCGGGTCACTGAAATCTTCCGGGTCATAGAGTTTTGTGCAGCAGCGGATGACATATTTCGTGTCCATGATATAGACTCTAAGCGGGTCAATTGAGGTCACGATCACATAGATACCAAGACTTAACTTACGTCCCTGTGCCAAATATGGATTGGATATATATTCTTGAATTATACTTTTCTTCTTCAGGTCAAGCTCTGAAAAGAATGAACAAATTAACCAAAAATAAAAGCCCTATTGTGTTTTGCTCAGAACTTAATAATATAGTATACAAATATTTACTGCTCATGGGGGATCTGGTGGAATTTATTGGTCCCCGAGGTGAACTGGAGACCGTGAGCCTTATATTTTCTTGAGACCGCCAGGTCGAGGGAAAATAGTGGGCTCACGGTCTCCAGTTCACCGAGGTGACCAATATATTCCACTAGATCCCGAATTAAGAACAGTAAGTATTTGTTTTATATCCTTCATTAATATATTTGCTCATCGATTGGTTAAAATATCAGAAACACAAGGCCTTTGCCATAGACACAGGCATAGGCATAAATGTATAGGCTAGGCCTAGTCAAGGCCAGGCTGGCCTTGCTTTGTTTTGATTGAATGCACGTAGGTGTGCACAAAGCACGCACACAGTTGAGTGGCTAAAGCTTACCGTGAAAATGTTGTTATTCCTCTGCAATACCGCCGGCGTGGAAACGAGTAACCATGTTCTCTGTTATTTCACCGTCAATATTAAGATACTGATCCTGATGTAACTCAGATTATACCACGAAACCGCCGTATTTTTGATGCACGCCTCACTGCTTGTGTGCTTCGCAAGACATCATAACTTGCTACACATTAATACCCCGGGAACCGGTACTGATATCCCGTGTGTGTGGCGAGTTGCACCGACCACTAGGAACTGCGACGCGGCTATGAGGTCATACGCGCTCAGAGGCAATCGGCTTTTTGACTGCTTTGCAAAATAGCAAAACTATTTTTGGTCACATTACTCACATGATACTCGTTTAAGGGTACTACACCCCTGCCCAATTTTGTGCCTATTTTTGCATTTTTCTCAAAAATTATAGCGCATTGGGGACAAGTAAGATATGTATATTATAAGGGAAAGGACTACTGCACTGGATATTTTATTTCAGCACACACAACAGTTAGTGGAGTTACAGTCAAAAATTAAAGAAAACCAATATTTGATCAATAAATCAATAACTACTTGCTTTGAGTTGCTGAATTTTCGGTACAGTACTTGTAGTCTTTGCCCCTATAATATACATATCTTACCTGTCACCAATGTGCTATAACTTTTGAGAAAAATGCAAAAATAGGCACAAAATTGGCCATGGGTGTAGTACCTCCTTAACTAATCAGAATATATTAATGAAGGATATATATAAACTCTCTTTTGCTGATTCTGAAAGCGGGTTCTTTACTTACACTTAGCAGACGACATGAATACATTACCTTTCAGTTTTTTTTACTTGATTTCCTCTGTGGTTAATGTTTTTCTGCATCCATAAACGATTTATGTCTTTGTTTTGCTTAAGCTGCAAGAAATAAGTGGACAAGTTGTTTTGATACATACATGAGCAATTTCAATAATACATACAACCGTGAATCCCTTACCATATCGTTGAATATATTCTTCAGGTTTGTTCAGTAAATAGACATTTTGGGTTTTAGTTTGACAAAACCAAGTAAATATTTGTTACTCACTACAATATTTCGTCCTACTTAAGAGGTTCGGGAAGCAATGAAGACAAGGAGACGGGGCACCAAGACCCTAAACAGAGAGGATGGCACATACCTATTAAGTCACGTCTACGATCCACTTCTGAAGTCTGCAAAAGAGACTAAGCAACTCCGGAAACCACTCTTGTTTCCCGGGAAAGGGGATCAGATGACCATATCAGTCCTACCTGACGAAGTCCTCCGATGAGTAGGACGAAATATTGTAGTAAGTACCAAATATTCACTTGGTTTTGTCAAACTAAAATCCAAAATATCCCCTTACTATATCGGCTGAAACCCCAGAACTGTCCGCCAGGTTACCTCTCGGATATGGCCGTTTATCTTTATAAAAGCAGAATTACTCGGCTGACTTTTGAGCACGGAATATTAAAAGTTGTAATTTATCGTGTTTTAAAGTTTGTATTAAAAGAAACAGGCCACTGATTCATTCATTCAATCACTTACTCTAGAATATGTCTGGAGAAACATAAAAACACAAACCTTTTCCAAAAAGTGTGGCGTATTCCACGGGATCAGAAAGGATTTTGGGACATATTTTAGTCTCCCTTGAGTTGTCAACAGTGCCTTGTGGGTAATTGTATGCATGCCGGGAACCTGACTAACCTGTAAAAGGGTGATAAAACTGCGAATGAATAAATTAACGTATATTTTGCCTTTGTATCTTGGCGATGCGAATTACGTGTCTAATTAAGAACTTCACGGTGTTTCGACACAAGCACTATCCAACTTTGCCTCCTTTTCTTAGGTGTATAAACAACAAAATAATGGTCAGAATGTGTATCTTAATACTGTATTCTCTTTGAAATGCTTGCCGAAATATGGTGAAATTAACACCTTGCGTCCTTGAGATAGGACAATAAGCATAAATGGGCCCCAAATCAAGATTGATTGAAATGCGTGCCCGTCCCCCAACTCAACACAAAAGTTGACAACCATGAGAGTTACCAAATTGCGCAGAAAAGGGGTTATTTTTTTACCAGTAGCAAGGACCGCGAAATTTGCAAAATAGGGGGTATTTAATTTGTACTGTCCGTGAAATTTGACAGTAAAATCAGCAAAATATGGGTATTTAATTTGCACTGTCCGCGACATTTGGATAAAAATTCTCCCTTGAGAAAATACGAATTTTATGTCAATATTTAGTGTCATTGATAAGGGGTGTTTGAAATCCTAATCATTGAAAACATGGAAAAGGGAAGTTTGAAATTCTGGTCATTAAAAAATACAAAAAGGGGTTGTTTTTGGCCAAATTGTGTCCTCGATTTTGCATGAAAAAGGGGTGTAAATTTGATGAAAATCCATTGCAAAGAGGGCCTTTGAAAGATTTGTTAACTCTCATGGTTGTCAACTTTTGTGTTGAGTTGGGGGGGGCGTGAATGCATCGCAGTTTGTACTCTTGGTGTTGTCCTGGGGTGTTGTCAATGTACTTTTCTTATGTTGCTCTAAATCTGCATCTGAAAGACGTCTTTAATATTACCTGCTTTATAGCTATTGGTGATGAATAACAAGACCGTCTTAAGGCCGATCGATTGCTGGAATTCCGGCCGAAGACGACGCAAGGAGTATCAAACCTGGAAGTGACACTCAAATTAGCATGTATCCTGTCGTTATTAAAATGACCCTTTATCACTGTTTATAGTATAGCAGCCAGATTTTCTCTATATAAGGCTCTAGATAAGGTGCAGGTTTACACATTGTAGAAAAAAGCCACTACCATATATAAAAAAAAAAAAGAAATTGCCTGACTGCAAAATGACCAAATCAGGATAAAAGTTTATATACAGTTGGTCTATCTCACCTTTTGATTTTGCTGTACTTCGTTCGTTAGGTTTCCATATGCAAAGGGAGTCTCGTGTGCCCATAAAACGTCCCACTGAGTACCATCCTCAGATACTTGGTTCACAAAGCCCAACATCTTTAACACGTTTCTGATGTGAGTTAATGAAAATCCATGCTTCAGTGGACTCTGAAATGAGGAGGTGTGGAATTATAGTGTTCCTCTGCGGCTGAAGAGAGGATTTTCACTTGGGAATATCAACAGGCAGAAAGCATGGAAAGCAGTTCAACTGGACTTGCGTTTACCATTTAACCTTCAAATGGGCTCTTAATTACACTACAAGTCTAACTTCAAATTTATCGATGATAGATCAGCGATGACAATTTTGGCAAAGCTTTAAATGTGGATGAAAGTTATTTTGATGAGTCAACTGTATATTTTTTTTTGTCATAGCAGAGCAAAGGTTGCCTATTTTGAATAGCCTAAATTTTTAACCACAGGAGGCTGCATGATCCAATGCGATCCTCCGTACGTCATATAAATCGACGGCTTCCGAACATCCATTGTTTTACACCGTGTCATGCTTTTAATATCAATGAAGGAGGACGGGTTAGTGTAGTGGTCTTCTCACTCGCTTCACACCATTACGGCCCGGGTTCAACTCCCCGCGTTGCCACATGTGAAATTCGTCGCCGATCCATGTCCGTCCTCGCAGGTTTTTGTCCGGGTTCCCTTTAATTTCTCGTGCTTCTAAAATCGTACCTCTTCCCATATCCCTGTCCCATCATATTCGGTTGGCATCCCTTTACTTTAGTAGTCTCTAAGTACATTTTCGGAAGAATGTTAACAATAAAAAGTGATTTCATACGAAAGGATTCGAACTAGTGCACCTGAACCTACTGTAATCAAGACTTTTCGGTCAACCCATTCTGTTAAAGGGCATATATATTGCTCCGCCAACATCATATCATTGGAAAACTAATAATGCATTCAACATGTTGCAATACACCTAGTGACAAACTTTAATGGGCTATGACATCACCCAATTTACATCTCGGTGTGATTTAATAGTGACATAGCTAACATATTGTAAAATGTTGCCAATCAATACTCATGAGAGTGTATATTCAACGTCCAGTTTTAAAAATTTGGTGACTTGTGTTTAGCAGGTGTGAAATACATCTGACTGGGCGTATCAATTACGTAACGCATAAAGGCATTGACGTCATCGAATGGCTGCCTATTAAATGCTTTCTCTTCATTTCTTCCCATTTCTCTCTTCCTCCAATTTCCTCTCATTCTCCATATCCCATCCTCCTCCTTCCTCCCTCATCCAATCCCAAGACTTCTCCCAAGGAAAGCTGTCCCCCCTCTTGGGTACGCCACTGTTTCTATGCCAATCTATGCCATTCTTGAAATAAAATTAGATGGAGATTTGTGGAAAAAACATTAATAGGCCTTTGCTTCAACGTGTTACATATACGTTACCATTATACAGTACTATAGACACGTGGTCATATCAAACGCCTGAAACTAAATAATTTGCATGGCAAAATGACCCGTCTCCTCCTCAGCCAATGTAGTTCATTCCAAGTTTGATAACGGGCGCTTTTTTCATACTCGCTCACCGCTTCCTAAAGTTTGTATATCTCATTAAATTTAGTCCGACGGTGTTATGTCATTCATGCTTTCACTGAAGATGAATAACAGTTTGTCCGATAAAACTTTGATATCTGCAATTGGGAGCTATCCAACTTTAATTCTTGATGTTGTGCAAATATGTTATATTTATATTTTAACTTTCCAAAGAACATTTTGAGCCAAGAATGACAATGATCAAGGGCTTACAGCTTTACGTGTGATTTTTGATACCATGTAACATTTATGTTGAAGTTTTAAAAGATTTGCGTTACAATTTCTTGGAAATATTCCAAAAACATTGACCATTTGAACCCGAGATTCCGCTTTTGCGGCATCACAGAGCGTTGTATATGCCCAAAATGCCGTTTTTGTGGCATTGCGATGACGTCATATACAGCCCTGGACATTTGTACCCTTCAAGCCAATCAGATTGCTTGTTTTATCGGAGTTAGGCATTGCTATGTTTACCACTATCGTAGTCAAAGTTTTGAGCAAATTGATTCTGATGTCTATTTCTCGACTTACGTCCAAATTAATTCGCCCGGTAATTTTTTCTGGGACACCCGGTAGACCTCATTTTTTTTCACCAAGCTCGTCGTTTATAGGTCTATCAAATTTTAATAAAAAAATACCCACCACTTGCAACAGAAACCATTTAATCACCATTCATTTCTAAACATGTTAAAAGTCCCCAAAAATCCAAGCAGTAGACAGAACCTAATTTACATAAATCCAAAATGTCCGCTTATGCAGGGAAGAAACTTGGTCATTTGAAATTTCATCCCCTGCATAAGCGGCCAATTTGGATTTATGCAAATTAGGCACTGTTCCGCTACTTGGACTTTTGGGGACTTTTGATATTTTCTTTAATATACTTTTCTGACATTAATGGCAATTAAATGGTTTCTGTTGCAATCAGTGGTGGGTTAAGTCCTGATTTTCCTTAATTTTATTGGCCTAGGCTAGTCAAATAAAAAAAAATTACCTACCACTAATTGCAACAGCATCCAGTTCGCATGCGTCCATCTCCGTAAAGCTCATAAAAACATATCAAAAGTCCCCAAAAATCCAAGTAGTGGAACGGTACCTAAATTGCATAAATCCAAAATGGCCGCTTATGTAGGGGTGAAATTTCAAAATTGGTTAAAACCAGACCAGTGTATAGCTCTCGTCACGAGGATTCAAAAAAGTATAGTTTGACCTATCTCCAATGTACATTTCTTGAGTTGTAAGGGGAAAAGTGTCAAAATTTGGACTCCACAGGACGACAAAAAATGATAAATTCTAATTTTGATTAAAAAAATGGCCTTTTAGGGCCGGTTTCTCGAACCATGGCTAGTGGTCAGGCTTCCTAAGCCAGCAGGCTAGTCCAGGTGGTGTGCGCAGTGCATTCTCTAAATTCAGTAAATTTCCATCGTCAACCGTGTAATTGAATGGGATTATTTTGACATTTTAAAGCGCATGAAATATCACAAACAAATAGGCCTATGTTGATAAATAATATAAATGCAAGCTAAAACCATTGGGGTTCGGTAATGAACCCCACAAAACTAACTGAGTATATGGAAAATGGAATACCTTTAGAATACCCTACCACATCGACGGCGCCGCGAAGCTGCACCTTTTTGTGTAAAACTACACCGACGTCGGCGCGAATTACTGATTAATGGGATAGATTTAAATTAAGTTATAGGTATATGAGTCAGGTTTTTAATAAAGTATGTCGGCGTTTGATACTTTGCAGTTGTTATAAATAAACACAGGACCGTGACCACTGAAAAACAGGACCCTGACCACTGAAACCACTAAACAGTCCCGACTAATTAGGTGAAAAAATAAGCATCATAAGACATTTCTTTTACAAGTTCAACAAAACATTGTGAATGAAACAGAACTTGTAATTATCTTCCATCTTTATTCAGATTTGTATTGAACGCAAGAACGCGGTCAATGTAAAGTAAAGCTTGTGAGTGGTAGGGGCGTTTTATGAACGACGTATAATCATGATAATTTTTATCATTTATACTTAGCAAGGTCTTTTAAAAAGATGAAATTTGGTACAAAAATCATGGAAATCGGTAGTAGGGTTGTTGAGAAATTGTCGTTTAAAGTTCACACGGCGAAGTCGCTGTAGCCCTGCAACAACGATAACATTCCTCAAAGGCATCGCATTAATGGGTGAATATTTAGAAAGTTTGTTTGTTTGTTTATTATTAAATTCATTAATTATCAAACGGCGATGTCGCTGTAGCCCTGCAACAACGATAACCTTCCTCATGGGCATAACATTAATGACTGAATATTGATAAAAGTTAATTGCTTAAGAACGTTAATTAATTGATTAATTATCAAACGGCGAAGTCGCTGTAGCCCTGCAACAACAGTAACCTTCGTCATGGGCATCAGACAATTTACATAATAATTAATGACTGAGTATTGTTAAAAGTTAATGTTTTTATTTAATGTTTTCAAGTTAATTAATAATTATTAATCTCTTCTTTAAATAAGATAATTAATGAATGGAAACCGATCATTATGCAGATTTATGACTCCTGGCTGATTATGGACATCAAAGCAATAATTATGAATATTAATTAAATTCATTATAGTGGCATTATTAATTAAATTACTACAATGTTGTTTTTGAATCTCTCTCGTTCGTTTATTTAATTTGCTGAATTTATTGCACTGAGTTAATCCATACATTATTCAATGTAATCCTATCATCGAGTTTCGCGCCGTCGGTGTAGCAGGGCTAAAACTAGGGTAGCTTCGGCGACGGCCAAATGTGACCCCTCGGCACAACTGAGCCCGGATGTCGCCAGTGCCACTATTGAGATATGCTCCATCGAACTTAACAATAAACAATAGGAAACAAAGGATTTATTGACTGTTTTATTGATTTTTCACTACTTAAATGTCAAGTACTATAGACATGATATACATCATTTTAAAGCTAATTGCAAGCAGAATATTTTGGTTTAATATCTCAAAAATGATGATTGGCGACTTCAGGGCTCAGTTGTGCCGAGGGGTCACAAATGTGGTAGGGTATACTAAAGCTTAGCCTGGAAGGAGTATGCCATAACATTGAACGGCGAAGCGGTTTTGCCGGCTTCATCATGCCACTCGCCGCCTGTGCTAGCCCTACCAATGTGGAGTCCATTTCATTGATTTATCTTTCTCGGCCCATATTGTTCCGCTTGCAAAAGCATTTAATAAAAAGAAGACTTATTTTGTACTGTTACCTATGTAACAAAACATCCAAAACAATGCAACTTTTCTTTTATCATTTCAATTTATTTTTGCCAAAGGAACAATTTGAGACCAGTTCAAATTGGGCCATATTTCAATAATGCAAACTCTCCTAGGCCAAATATTTGACCATTGACCTTTTGCCTATAACTCACGAACTATATGTCGGATACTGGTCAAACTATACTTTTGAATCCTTATGATGATAGCAATACATTGGTATGGTTGTTATCAAGATTTGACTAACCTTGAAATTTCATCCCTGCATAAGCAGCCATTTTGGATTTATGCAAATTAGGCACTGTTCCACTATTAGGATATAAAACTACTGACCAGAGAGTAGATATAGGGCTACTGGCATTTGACAGGTGTTTACACATTACACATCCCCCTCACACACACACCCCCCACACTGAGTGCCACACATCATACAGTGTTTCAAGTTACTCACATCTTTCCGTCGATAGAAATGAACTACTGGCCGACTATTGACGATTCCATATAGGTCACTAATATTTTCTCGTTTACTACACATAGGTGCACACTGATTTCCGTCCTGTTTGTCTAGATATGTCAGGCATAATAAGAAAGTTACAGATAGAACCTGTACCAGTATCATCAATCGCAACATCCAAACCATTATAATATCCTAAAAATGACTGACATGAAAATAAGCCTGCTTAGAAACGATCTTTATCCGTGCTGCATTTGCTCTCGAGGATTTGCCACTACTGATAGCAGGCAAAAAAATGTATTATTATGTTATGCATACAACTTTTCCGCACGACATATCTTTGTCATATATGAATACAATTTTTCACTCGTGATTTTTCAAGCCTGAATGCACGCAGGTCCATTGTCATGATGACATTAATTGCCATGAACTTCTACGGAACCGGGGTCAAAATGAAAAAAAGCTTGGATTACTGTTTAATGCATATTCGTCTTGTGATATAAAGGATTAAAACAATATATAGTCAACTTTTGGTGAAGGAGATATGACAAACAGTGTCAAAGGATCACTCATTCTGATTGGCGATTCAATCCCTTACACTGAACACATAGGGTAGATGTATCATATAGAAGTCCCAAGTATTTAAATGAGGTTTAATAAAAGAAACCACATGAATTCGCTGTCGTAGTGCACGTTAGTAACCATTGGTTACTGCTCCAAGCCTGGGCTCATACACCTGTTCCGAATTTTGATATGCCATAGGCTTTGTGTTGTGATCTTTTCGATCAGTGGTTCGTAACAAAGAAAGCGTGTATGGCAAGCTAAGCGGCTCAGAACGTGGGACTAGCTACGCGCAGCTTCTTTCTCGTTACGTGCAGCTTATTAACCAATCAGATTCGCGGTTTTAAACACGTGGAGCTGATGTAAACATCCTCTCTCACAAATATTATGTTGTTAATTTTGTAAATGAAAATATCTGTAGTATATCAGCAAAAAATGGTATAGGTGCTATTAAAGTAATATCTGAACAGAATAATGATTGTTCTATATTTAGGGGGCTATCATTTTCTTCGGAAGGGGTTCCCAAATATAGGGGGTCATACTTTTTGGAAAGAAAAATAAGGGGAGGGGGGTCATAAATTGATAATGACAAAATGTAGGGAGTCACAAGATGACTACAGATAGTGTGTTTATTGTATTCAAAAAGACTGATTTCAATACAATTTTAGCCTGTCTAGGGGGTAAGGTGTATCGGTGGTGGGAGTCGGGGGTCATAACATTTTGATGCCGAAATAGCGAGGGCCGCAATTTATTGACGCCGACTTTTTGTAAATTTAGGAACCACCCCCCCCGTTCCGAAAAAATGATGACCCATTTTACTCTCTCCATATTTACACAGTGGCATGTGATATCGCTTTCCCTGCAATATCTTTACACAGCGCTTTACATCAGTAGTAGTTGTTGTTTGACCTTCATATCCCCTGCACCGCTAATACAGCCCGAGTATAAAGTTACTTGCTATTAAACACGGTGTAAACTTGGAAACACTAAATAAATATGCTTTGTGTCATTTTAGCCAGGCATTTATAGCAACATGTTCTCTTGACACGTGCTGTGATTTGGCCTCCTTTACCCGTTCGTTATCTATGCTAATTCCGTAAATTAATTACAAGATAATAATTGTGAAAGAGGATACCTATAACTATACTACGCGCAGCTAACGACCCAACCACGTGATTAAATGTGACTATTTTGATTGGTCAAACAGCTGCTCGTAACGAGAAAGAAGCTACGCGTAGCTGTTCCACGCTTTTGGCCCCCTTGGCTTGCCATAAGCGTGATCCAGTTGGCCTAGCAACGGTCATATTGTAACGTGCACTACGACAGCGAATAGAGTGCCCTCTCAAGGATGCCTACTCAAGGATAACCTCATTTGAATATTAGGGACTTCTATCCATAGAGGTTATGCGTGAAATTATTGATTGGCTCCAAACAAAGGATTTGAACCGGTGCCCTTCACCGTAATCATGACGCAGTGCAGTGCATTCAATCAAACGTTGTCGCAGTCTATTTGATCGTAGTGCATTTGCAAGGATTATTAAATCAGGATGTGACACTTCGTAATTTGCATGTGTCCAATTCATATGTTAATAGCATATTGTTATTAAAATGATGGTCTGACCTGGCTAGAGGGCGTTAATATAATAGACGTTTGATCAAGGGACAGAGTAGTTGCCGTTTGTATCGGCTACCGAACGAAACATAATTATTATGCACATTCCGACCAGACTAGCTTTGCCAGGCAGAGTAGGCCATGACGCGTAGGCCTATGTGCCGATTGCCGAACGTACATTTTTAAGTATTTGCATAACTCTTTTGCATGAAACTGTAATTGTCATCTAAAACAGACAAACAAAAACAATATTATTTGAAGTTTTAATTTCTTTTAAATTACCCTATTTTACTACGGTAAATTAAGATGGCGGTAAATTACCATGTAAATTAAGCGGTACTTTACCGACTCACAACACTGACATGAATACAAGTTTTAGTATTATTTAATAACATTATTTCCTCTATCGTTTGATGTACAATGGTACAGGTTGGGGGGGGGATAGTTTTGTACTTAATATGAGGGTGGGGTCATAACAGTTTTAGGTCCATTAACTTGTGAGACCGGGGGTCAACAAAGTTTTGGGTTCAAGAAGAGGGGATAGGGGGGTTAAAAAATTTGTAACACGAAAAAATATATTGTCCCCCACCAAAGTATTTCTGAACACTCCCTAAATAGTTGATTTTCAGCAAATGTTATTTTTCAGTGAGTTTTGCTTTTATTCTGTGTTAAATTATGGCAAACGGAAACAATCAAAATATGATGTAGCAAGGAAACAAATACTATAATCGCTCCTGGGTGTCACCCATGCATACTTTTTGCATACCGGTAGGGGCCTATTGCCAATCACAAAGTTTGAAATTGTAATTGTTTAATGTAGGCTACTCCCTAACAGAATACGTTTATAGGCACGCTGGCGAAGTGACGTATTTAAATCGGATTAACTACCATAACAATAGATGAATACAATTTTGACTATATCGCCCGCACTCACGTTCATGCAGTAGGACCTACCGATGCATTGAACCATAGATGTCAAAGAAATGCTAATCACTCATGCACCTGTAAGATTAGTCTCTTTGAAAAGAACGGTATTGTATTCAATCTATTATATGATTGGAGACAGGTGTACAGACGGCTTGACGTGAGCCTATGATTTTTTTTCTGGGGTCTTGTAGGTGTACGCTGGTTATCATCGATGTTGAAGTGCCTATAATAGTTCAATGTAAGAAAATGAGCCAATAGACGTGATGAATAAAGATCGGATTTTTGGATTATTAGTGGCGGTATACAATTAAATGTCAAAATTACGGTGCTTTTCTACTTTTCAACAATAATTCATACTGGCAGGCTACACCAATAAGTGTATTAGTGCAGATTGATATTTTTCGGGATACTTTTCCACAGGGAGGAAGCACATGGCAAAAACTATTGCCGCGGATGCCATTTTGGAAGGTCACGTGATTTTTTGACTTCAAATACTCACTGTATTTCATATCTTATGCTTGTCGTATATTTCCTTTGTATTATCGATAGTTAGTCTCAATTTCGACATTACTATATCAACAAGACATTCCATTATCAAATTAAAAGACTTTCTTGCAGAAACAAATCACTGTGGCCTGATGGGATCATAGTAGTTGACCCACTTCCGCCCGGTCTAACCTTGCTTGGGGGCGCTTTTTACTATCTTCAACAGGTTCGATTCGCTAAACTTACGACACCTTTATGTGGTGACCTCAATCACATGGGCTGAGTAAGAGTTGATGTGAATTATTCATAACCGATCGATACCTTGCCTCACTTTGTTGAGAGCAAGCCAACAAAATGTCCATAGGTTTGCGTGGCTAAATAAAAGCCGTGAATTTAGTGTCACCCCCCTGGCATTTGTTATGTGTGTGAGACGAACTGTCGCGGTAGATTGCAATCATGCTTTTGTTGAATGCATTTGAGTACTCCGCCATATTTACGGTATGATACGTAAATATGCACAACCTCTATACGCTGGCGAAGTTACGTAATAATCGGATTAACTACCATAGCAATAGGTGAAAACAATTTTGAATATACCGCGCTGCACTGATACTTTCACGCGGTACCTCTGCATTGAACCATATCATGCTGATCACTTGCACCTGTAAGATTAGTATCTTTGACAATCGTAAATTGAATACAATACCGGTCTTTTCAAAGATACTAATCTTACAGGTGCAAGTGATCAGCATGATATGGTTCAATGCAGAGGAACCGCGTGAACGTATCAGTGCAGAGCGGTATATTCAAAAATTGTTTGCACCTATTGCTATGGTAGTTAATCCGATTATTACGTAACTTCGCCAGCGTATTGTGTTCAATCTATGATTGCAGACATACACAGGTGATTAGTTCAATCTGCTTGTAGTGCAGCGCGATATGTTCAAAATTGTTTTCACCTATTGCTATGGTAGTTAATCGGATTTATTACGTAACTTCGCCAGCGTATAGGACTTCTCAAAATATAATACATGTGTGTTTGATTGCTTGAATTTACTATACTGACTAGACTTCTCCGTAGTCCACTTGCCAATTGTGCATACTCTGGGTATTGCATTTAAGCTTAAAACTCTGATTTGTGCACAATTGATAGATTTTCACATCTGATCTTTTCAGTCACCGTACTCCCTCTGTTTGTTAGCTTTCCAAGTGGACTACTATAATTTAACTTGCGGCTAACATTTTAAACACGGGTCTCTATGTAAAGCTAGGCCAATTTCTGGCCTAACTAAAATTGGCCATGATGTAATGCATCTTTAAATGGATCTGGCATGTGATTGGTCGCCCAAATCTCGTTATGGTTTTAAACCTCCGGGCACCTGCCATTACCATTAATAACTACATGGTACACAACTATCCCGCCCTTTGTGTTGGCGGGAACATTAAACAATCAGTAGATGCATGAGCGCGTCTTGTACTTGCTTGCGGTTTAATTGGATTGATAAACAAGTATGATTGACAGTGTGTGTGTTAGGGACATTGCCCGTTCAAAGTCCCGTTTAAAATTCAAAGTACATCGTCGATTTTTAACTCAGGCTTTCGCGATTAATAAACTGGCAGATTCTAAAATTAGAATTGTTCAGTATCGGGGTACCATTATAGTTATGCCATTATGATATGTTGCATTCAATTATATAAGCCTACGTATACTTTACTTTTATTGTCACAAATATAATTATATAATTATAATTATAATTATAATTATATAAACTTTTTCATAACCATTTTATACTAGTATTTTGATGTAATAAATGTCAGTATGATTTCGAGTTCAACTGAATGCGTTCATAATGAATAATAACATATTTTTATTTATCCAAAATCGACTATGGCATAGTCTATACTGACTCGGGAACAATACAAAGTAATCTAAAGCGGGACAGGATTGTACAATGCAAAAAATATATTATTCAACGTTGAGTAAAAGATCACAGCTCAACAGTTGAACTAAAAATTACTCTCAGGACGCGTAATGTTTTTCTGCCACCATATTAAAGGGACGTAATACAATAACACATAGTAGGCCTACATGAGGCTAGATATAACACGAGTTTATTACCGTTATTATTTCCTCTTAGGCTGCGATCACATAGAAGTATACGGTATTCGGTATTCGCTATACGAAATACGCTCATTCGATCAGGCTGAGTTCATTCGATCAGGCTGTGAACTCAGCCTGATCGAATGAGCGTAATTCGTATAGCGAATAGAGAGTACAGTATATCAGGAGGGTGAAAGTGCATAGGAACAATGCCGGAAACTACGTCACTCTATTGTTCGACTTAAACTACATCATTTTTAACGCATGCGTGTTCGTTAATACAGCTTTAGTCTCCTCCACCTTCTCAACATGGTACGTGGAATGTCTGGAATCACACTGACGGCGGAGGAGAATACTAGCTGGTCAGACAGTTTAATTTTATCAAGCAGAAAATACCTAAACAATCACCGTCATTTGATCGATTTACCTACAGAATATAATTGATTATTCAAAATATAATTTTAATATTGTAAACATGTTAACTTATATATTTGTGTACTAAAGTATAAGAACACGTGAATAAAATCATGTCGAAGACAAAATGGCCGCTAATCCGCCTATTGTCTAGACTTAAACTACATCTTCCGGTTTGTTACGTAATACTAGGATGCCCATCCCTTTGTATCGATCCCCGAGTATATCTTATCTTTCTAACAGTACCAATCATATAGGTCGACTGTTACCTCAAATCGTCGACTTTCTTGTTAAAATTGTGTATGTAGAAAAGTTAAAAATATCACATGAGACCATGAACTGCAGCTCTGACAGTATTGATTTATGCAAATTTTCATTCACAACAATATAAACTTTATTGACTAAGTGGATTAAGTCATGGTCATAAACGTGTAGAGCTATTGATTTGACTCAACCGCTACAAGGTCGTGAGCTACTGTTCACTTCATTTATATTTTAACATTTATAATAATGTAATAAATATTTATTTAGTTTTATTTAAGTGCTTTGACAGTATATTAAAAATTATTTGAGTTTATTTAAATATTATTTTAAATATTATTTACAAACTCATGCAAAATTGAGAATTGTTTTGTAATAATTATTATAAATACAAGTGTACGAGCCTCTTGACTTAATTACAGTCAGTATAGGGACTAGTTACACTGTGGTGGCAGGTATACGGCCTTTTCGAATAGTGCCCTCTTATGTGACCGGTACTATGGAATTACCTTGCTCGATTTAAGCTATACGCGTGCACCTGCAAAACGTGCACCGTATACCCGAATAGTACCCGAATATGTGACCCGGTACTATGAAATTACCTTGCTCGATCGCAGCCTTACCTAATAAAATAAAAAGAAATTTACTAGAATTAAAATTCTACAACAGTTTAGCTGGGGTTCGAACCCACAACCTATGGATTCATAGTCCACTGCCTACACAACTGTGCTATGAGTCGTTGTACCAGAAAGGTATTTGTTTATCATACACACTACACATAAAAAAGGGATTTTCAACATAAGAATTCAAACAATCAAGTACCAACATGCACAGCTTTGTCCTTATATCACTTTTGGGTTAACAAAATGTTATCAAACCTTTACTGTGATTGGCAGCTGCATAAGGCTGCGTTCACATAGAAGTATACTATTCGGCTATACGGTGCACGTTTTGCAGGTGCACGCGTATAGCTGAAATCGAGCAAGGCAATTTCATAGTACCGGGTCACATAAGGCTACGATCGCATAGAAGTAAACTATTCGGGTATACGATGCACGTTTTGCAGGTGCACGCGTATAGATTAAATCGAGCAAGGTAATTTCATAGTACCGGGTCACATTAGAGCTATTCGAAAAGGCCGTATACCTGCGTATAGTATAGTATAGTATAGTATAGTGGGAATCGCGCGTGTTCGATATACCGTCCAAATTTTAAAAACCTAAACCATATGTGGGCAAATTCATTTTTTAATAGATGCACTATCTAATTCTGCACATTATGACACCTCATTGAATGCAATGTGACCTCAAGAAGTAAAGTTACAAGCATTTGATAAGACGAAGAAAATGGGTAAACTGACATACTCGCTATTCGCTATACGAAATACGCTCATTCGATCAGGCTGAGTTCACATAGTATACTCCTATATGAACTCAGCCTGAACGAATGAGCGTATTTCGTATAGCGAATACCGTATACCGTATACTTCTATGTGAACTCAGCCTAAGGCATCTCTTTAATAGCTGGTAATGCCCAGCCATTCAGCAAGTGGCTACTAACTGACCTTGATAGGCCTGAATGAGCACTGTCATCTGCAACAAAACCATCGCACTCTAGGCCTGGTCACTCCATAATGCTACAGGGAGCAGAGTACTTTGACAATGGAATGAGAGACTCATTGATTAGGCGCTGAATTTAAAAGTGCAGCTCCTGTGCGTATATAGCAAAAATATGGAATAGAATGTTTGGAATTTTGTAACTAAATGCATTTTGCAAAATGTGCTCTAACCAATTTATAAATCATTCATTAGCGTTAATTTGACATATTGCTTGACATGTTTGGAATTATTTGGATTCAGTATACACAGAGTACCATGATCACTGCAGAAACCAGACCAGCTACACTGTGTATTGTGAGTGTGCGTTGTTGCATGATAATTATAGCACTCTTGAATTTGAACGACCTTCAAATCATCAATAACTCTCCAACTATCAATAATAACTTGGAACAAGTTGATTTCTCAAGAGCCGTTAAGTATGCCCTCAATAATGGGTTACACTAGAAATCAATTACTTGACTTGAGACATGATGTACCATCATCTTATAGACTTCCAACAACAACATGGGACACTATTAAGGACATTGGTATTTTTTTTTATTTGATTTGTTCGGGTTTTGACAACCCTGGATAACCCAAGAAAGCCTCTATTGAAGCTTATTTCCATTGGGCTCCATTTGAACACCGGGACGGGTTGGGAACAGTCAGGGGTTAACACCCTACTCTTTTCGAAACTGGCTGCGAGATACATGTACAGGTATGGCTCTCTGTACACGGGACCGACGGCTTAACGTCCCCTCCGAAGGACGGAGTACTTTCATGATTCATTTACCCAATTCTAAATGAACCATGGGGAGAGCGGAAGTCTGAATTTAATCTACAGAAGTTGCCAATTAATTTCAGACTTTTTTTCCAAGTCAATATCCCAGCAAATCGCCACCGCCGGGAATCGAACCCGGGACCTCATGCACTAAAGGCAAGTACCCTAACCATTGCGCCACGCTCTCCTCATATGCCGTACTCCCCCTACTCATAGAGGTACTAGGGGTGGAAAGAATAGGCACAAGACAGAAATCTCTACTACTAACTGTAATATGCCTCAAGACCTGTACCCTTCTTATATGGAATGCCCGATCACTAAGTAAGAAGACAACAATGTTTTCATCTTACATCATGGAACACTCTGCGGACTTAGTATTCATCACAGAGAGCTGGCTAAGAGCTTCTGATGATGTTATTGCTGGTGAAGTAACACCTCCTGGATACAAGTTCTTCAATGTATCCCGAGCTTCTGGGAACCACTGTGGCGGAATCGTAGGGATAGTGAAAGAAGAATTCGGACTCCGACTGTTCCCAACAGGCCTGACATTCACAACTTTCGAGCATGCTTGTTTTACCGACTCAAATAGTAGTGTGTACATTTTCATAGTTTACAGACCCCCACCATCCAAAGAAAATCGTTTGAAGACAAGAGACTATATTAGGGAATTTGATGAGTTCATTGAGTTGTAAGGTACCTTCCTGTTCAGGGAGTTAAAACTCCCTGAACAGGAAGGTACATTTAGCTGGTGATTTCAATGTACATGCTAACATCCCCACCAAGTACGATTCATCTCATGTCCTTACCACCCTGGCAGGATGTGGTTTTGTCCAACATGTTGTTGGTCCTACGCCCGGGGGGGCCACTGGTCATTGACAAGGGGGTATCATGCGTGGCCAAAAAATCACGTAAAAAGGGTCTAGTTTTCACGATCAGGCACTGTACGTACGTATCGTGAATAGGGTGTCAAAAACATGGAAATTAGAGAAAAAGGGTATCTTTTTCACAACAGATTTACGTATTTAGGGTCCGTCCAGACTCCAGTCCTTTTCATGTCCTTCATGTTTATCCCTAGACTTGACTGTGTAGTTCTCTGTTTAGTCTCTTCTTTAAGTCCATAAAGATTGCCGACTTCGCCCAGCTGGCCCTGTTAATATTTTTCCATTAACCCATTCAATGCTACACAACCCTACAACATTCAATGGTGATGTACACATGCAGTACATGTACAATGTACATGCACAGCACGTGTATACTCTGATTTTAAGAGTTTTAATTCTCCTTTATAAAGTCCAAAGTTTCTCATTTCATTTTAAAATATTTTTACTATTATTTGAATTTTCTATCTTGTATTATGGATACAAATAAAGATTTTCAAGCTAATTTTCATGTTGTATACAATTATTTAACCACAAATATCTACGGAAGAGGATTGATTGACTTGACCTGTGACCTATTATACACAAAATAAATAAATAAAACCATGCATGTTATTATCGTCGATCAAAAGCATCAGATTTTTGTCAGAATTTTGTCACAACACTGGTCACAATAAGTGATCTTGATTTTATTTAAAAAACAAATTTTAAACTTTTGAATAAATTGTGAAAACATCAAATGAATATTAAAAGGTAAGATGGATATGGTGCAGTATTAAAATACGTTTTTGGATTGGTATCAAATTCTGCAGTCATACACGAATCCTTCAAGTCTTGGCTGAACTGATTGAGCACCATGCATCTCAGTCGCTATTTACCGACTTATTTTCATCCTAATACTTATTCAACTTATGAAATAATACCACTATTATTCATCCGATTCCTTCCAGAAGTAGGCCTCCCGGGGTAGGCCTTAATTGTTGTCATTTTAAGCGTTTAAAATAAATTATTAATATGCACTTTTCATCTTTTCACAATAAGGCCTAGGTCATAAAAAAAATCTGACCACTATTTTATGATTTTTGTCTCACTTTGAAACATGATTTGTAGGTCTGTAATAATATTTGGAAGATGGAGAATAAATTGTCGAAACTTTAATAGGGCCTACAAAAATGATATAAAAACATTTCTTGACTTCTTTTTCTCTATTTTCGTTTCTTCATTGTTTTTTTTTTCTTAGAGTTTTGTAAATTTTCTTTTCATTTAATTCCTCTTAGGCTCTCTGATACTATAAATCAGCTTAAAATAATGTAACGTTTATTTTGTAATTTTAAAATAGCCATATTCTGCCCTGGTAGGATAGCCATTCTGAGTTACTAGGCCTATTAAAGAAATCAATGAAAATAGAGCTTCAAGTAGTATTACTTGCTTAGGGTGTCGAAAATATATGTTTTACTTGCTAAGGGGTAAAAAACGCCAATACTTGTTTAGGGTAGGATATTACACTTGTTATACTTATTTAGGGGTGTATTTTCAGTCGTTGCACATACTTGTTTAGGGTGCTTTTTGAAACTCCATGGCCACGCATGATACCCCCTTGTCAATGACCAGTGGCCCCCCCGGGGTCCTACGCTACGCATAGAAATGGCCATACCCTAGACTTGGTGATATCTCGTGAAACTGAACACCTTATCACTAACTGTATCACTGGTCCTAGGCTTTCAGATCACCATGTCATTCATTGCAGTATTGAAATTATCAAACCAGATCCAAAGAAAACTCTTATCACCTTTCGTAAATTAAGAAACATTGACTTAGAATCCTTTGAGTCTGACTTATCTTCTCAGTTTGAATCTCGTTGCTGTACTACTGCCGATCAGCTTGTTGATTTGTATCAACACACAATCACCGGTGTTCTTGATGAGCACGCACCTGTTAAGACTGTCGAGCGCACGTGTAGGCCCCGGCAGCTGTGGTACAGCTCAACTGATCATACTTTTCCTACATTCGACCTTGCATGATTTTTGAGTTGACACAGTCATGAAGATAACTATAGATACTTGACAGACCATTAGTAGCCCAGTTCTGAACCTTTTCATTGATCATTCATAACAATAGGTATCTGATGGATCAGTGAAGATAGGAAGGGATTATAATATATCCGTAACCTTGATATTATAGTACATCTCGAGGGAAAAAGTGCAATGGACATGTTTTCATTTTATGTTTCAAATATCCTGCGCATGAAAATTGAGTATTTAACCCAAAATGGAAAATGGAACAATTTATTGGAAATCTGTTTTAACAGATTTTTTGACATCTTTTTCTGCACTGTATTATACCTAAATAAAGAAATTTGATAAATATTCAAAGAAAATAAAGGTCATCCAAAAAATGTTGATTTTTACACATTTTGGGGCAAAAAAGGAAAAATAAGCAAAAATATCAAAATCTGTTTTAACAGCTTCATTCATCAAGTCATAACAAACGGCCTACATGCTTAATTTCTAATAAAATATTGAAATTGTGAAAATATAGGTATTTATTGATTTTCATGTTTTTTCTTGCAAATATGCTAATAATATGCAAATCATGAAATTGCAAAATAAAGTTTCTACATAGCATACATCTTTCAAGTGTGATGTTCAAAATGACAGACATCAAAAAGAGATTCGATGAAATGTAAATAGGTGTAGTAGCCTATAATACGTTCATGGGACCTTTGGACGTCCAACCGATCGATTTGAACGTACCATTGGCCTGGAGAGGAGACATCTTTGTAGACGATAAATCAATATGACCTTCATCAAGTGAGGATCAGCCAAGCGCGAAAAGTCTCTTGTTTAGCGTAACTAGCATATTATCTTTTTTACGGCCTTATAATCATATAACACAGGCCTGCCTCGTGTGTAATGTGCGAGTAGGAAAAAAATCTCTGATATTCTTCTTGATTTGATCAATATTATACTTATTTCTTTTCTTTTAATACCTTACATCATAGGCCTATAACTTGTATTAGTGAAAATATAGTCTGAAACAAAATGGGGTTTCCCTCCACCTTCCCTCTTATCTAAGAAAGTTTTCAAGCGGGAAATAATGTCACAGATATTTTTGCTGTCATGTTTAAAGATACGAAATACCTGTGTGATGGTTGATGAAGGCTCTGATATCAACTTTATTATAGCATGGGAAATATATCAATTGTGTGAAGAATACTTTGTGGGAACAAGTTAGAGTTAATGCAGTATGTGCTTCTGAACATGTTCTGAATTACAAAGTATTGGTTAGTACTTGTGTGATTTTTCCAATTGGCGTTAAACATGTTTAATACACGCCTGCATTTGTAATGCCTGTTGGGGAGTAAACAAAATATTCTGTGTGCGTGGCCTGAACTAAAGGTCTGTAGTGCAAATTTGTCTATTTATGCAGCGTTTAGAGATTGCGTACTCAACCGTTGCTGTCAAAAGACCTTTGATTATGAATACTTGTCCGAGTGTTTAATGACATTGTACCATATATGCCTACTGCGGATGCGGTGGCATACCATAATTCCCCACTGACGTGTATAGAACATCATTAACAAACTTTAGTAGTTCTCGGACCTAAAGATTATAAGAGATTATACTCTTGGATGATATTGTATTCATACTTGCATCTACAAGCATCTATTGCGACGTCGCCCGAAGCTAGCCTTTCGAATATGCTTCTCGTGTGGTGTGTGTAAATAAACGAATTCGGTATAAAGCATGCACGCAAGGTTAACATTGTCACACGTCTGCGCATGTCCGTAGGTGCTAGGCCATGTATAAACTTTCATTTAACATTCTAACCAAGCACATGCACCTCAAATCTAACCTTCTACCTCTCTTCTGGCAAACATAGTCCAAGGGTCCCTTAAACGTACTATAACAATTTTGGCATGGACTGTCTGGTTAGGCAAAGTACGGTAAGTTGAGCTGTACAATGACCAGATTCACGAGGCACGACGGTTGCGTCGTAAATATGAACGTGCCTGGAGAAAGTCAAAGTCAGATGCCCATAGGGAGTTGTATGTTAATCAAAGAATTCTGGTTAATAACCTGCTTGACCAAGCCAAGCAAAGGTACTACAAGTATGGATGACCAATGAACCATCAACTTGATTAGAACACTCCCATAGACCACACCACTCCACGCCATACATAAATTCTCCCAGTCACATTTCCCCAATATGAAATTTAAAAAAAGTTAACATTTAATTTTACTTCTTTTAAAGTTTGGCAGAGGCGGGGTTCGAACTCACGGAGCACCACGCCGCTTTGGATATGCTCTATGAGCCTAGCGCCTAAAGTCGTTTACAGACTCCGAATATTAGACGTACAATATTGTATGTACAATATGTACGTTATTTAATCTATTGCCATTCTACTTCCAGTAATGTTTAAGTTCTAACGAATGTTTGATGACGAAAAATCGATAATATGTTACATACAATATCTAGCAGAAATATATTATCGATTTTACGTCATCAAACATTCGTTAGAACTTAAACTTTACTGGAAATAGAATGGCAATAGATTAAATACCGTACATAGTGTACATACAATATTGTACGTACAATAAAAAGTCTGTATACTGCTTTAGACCACTCGGCCACTTGTCTTGATGGAATCCATTTGAAACTTATTTGAAGATATAATCGCAACTTCAATATAGGCCTACCACGTGACAAGCAAAAGCAGAAAACGTACCATATTTTGGAATTTTATTTTCCTAAAAACATTAATGTGTATTAATAGCGCTCAATTGTTGTTAATCCGACAATAAACATGATAAATGCGCGTCTATATGGACAATACATTATATCGATTTTGACATGTGCTCGCACGGTGTCAGTACATTTCCATGGTCAGTAAAATACTATAGAGGTACCTACCATTTTTCTTGTATGTCGTTCGATGTTTTTATCAATTACATAAAAAATCCATTTTAGACCCCAAATGTTTTTTCAGGAAATAAAAGATTAGATTACCATAAAAACGAAACAGTAATCTTTTGCCGGGTCTAATGTTATTTATACATAGAATTTTCAACGTTTTTTCTATCCTTATTCTTGCTCAATTAAAAAATATATTTTGGCGTATATAAAATTGAAATAAAATTCTCTGCCTCATAAACGACATCAAATGTGCCACAATTGGGTATCACGAATCGTTATATATGATGTGCAGTTAATATTCATATTTTCTTTTATACAGAGGATGCTTCAGTTTTGACAGGAAAAATATTTTCTTGAAAACCCTCTCACTCGGTTATTTCAAAACGGTAACCACGCTTCCCTAGAATGTGCAATAATTTAGCATTAAAATTTTTCTTATTCTAACAGCAAGCGTTTCTAGAATGAATTATGGCGAAATATGGTGTACCCATAGACATGCAGGGAGCTCAACTGTGCACTGCTTGCACAGACATTTCTAAATAATTGATCTCATTCTTTTATTTTTCAATATTTTTCTGTCATGCCAAAATTTTTGTAAGGATTTTTGATAAAGCCAGAAAACCAGTCAAAGTAACTGGGCCGGGTCATAGCTGGTCATTATACTCCCTAAATCACTGTAAATGAATTAGTATCCATGTTAACTCAACCCTGCTCCTTCATCACTGTCATCCTAGCCCTATCTGCCCTCTCGACCTTACATCCTAAAAACACATTATGATCTTTGGAAGTGTGCACAGATATGCAGTGTGTATATAGCACTGTAGTGGCAAAGATATAATTTACTATGCATGCACTTGGGCATCATTTACTGGATACATCCAGAATTTGTGTCGAAATAGAGTGTTTCACATATTATCACTTGGTATAGCCTACGATCATAACTTGTAGGCCTATGCCATTTGAGAACTAAAAGTTATTAAAGATTCCTTTTCGTTTGATTGTCATCCTGGCTAGAATCAGATCTTTTTCTCTCTTTCTTTTATTTGGTTTATTTATTAAATTCATTTGTCAGTTACATCAACAGTGGATACTTAAGGCCAAATAAAAAAATAAACATGTTTCACGTCCCCTCCCGCTTCCTTTTTTGAGGTTTCCTCAAATATATTTTTATTTTTTGAAATTCAGTTATAACTTTTCAAAAAATATGTCCAGGAAGTTGGGATGCATTCTATAGCCTTGTTAAGATACAAGAAACACTTTAGGAAGGTTTTGTGATCATTACAGCGGGTGTATTCTCTCAGAACAACAAATAAAAAAGGGCCTCCTCCTTTTTCCAGGCATTATTGTATACGCTAAAACCATGCTAAAACAGCTGTAAGTATGGTATTTTCACCAATTTTGCGATAAAAAATAGAAAATAAAAAGCCCCCTCTTCCTCCTTTTTTTCGAAAACCCGGACGTGAAACATGTTTTATTTTTTACTTGGCCTAATAATAATTAGTTCTCAATTATGACATACATGATAGTATCTCAAAACATTATTTTTTATATATTAAATACAAAATTTGAAATTTAAAAAATTCGATTGAAAATGACAACCACTTTCACTGATGGTTCTGATATCAAGTTCATAATATTGGTACTTACACTTAATCGATAGAAAAATATACATGTGTGCACATATCCCTCGAATATAAGGGGCTATCATTTTCTTCGGAAGGGGGGGTGGGCTTATAGAATTTTTAGACCAAAATAGGGGGGGGGGTATAATTTTTTTACACCCAAAATGGGAGGGTTATAGAATTATTATTTAGGGCTGGTTGCTCAAAACTTTTTGTGCGCTGTGTGAGCATAACAATTTAAATTTGCGCTCAATATTTCGTTATATAATGCAAAGTTTTTGCGCGGTCACCGGCATATTTGGGACTACTCCCCCTTCCGAAGAAAATGATAGCCCCCTAATATACACTACATTTGAACATGATAAGATAATCAGTTTTAAATTACAAGTATATTGCACTATCGGTACCTCTACACACTTTCAAAGTAAGAGATTTCAAACAATTTATACCTGTTACTATGACGATATAATATCAATTTATTGACATAGAGCTAGCTCATCAACATCTTTGAATAATATATATAATATAGCGAGAGCATGCAGTATATGAACATAAAAAAGAACAGTATATTTATTGTATGTTAAAAGCATAAAATGCTACACTTATTACTTTTGACCTTATATTAAAATCAAAAATCTCATTTCAAGAAAAGAAACTGCAATCCATGTTTAAAAACTGCAAAAGTCATTAAAGGCCTAGTGATCACAGCAAAGGTGTAAAAAATTGAAATTGTTTTTATAAGTTGCTTAAAAGTGAACGATAAGTCATTAAAATTGTCATTAGGCATTTTCGCCAGCCCATAGGGCTAGTATCTAATTCTGAGATGGGATTTGTGTACACTAAAGATTAGCTAAGATTATAGCGTTCTTCTATTGGTATGAATTATTTTTTTTACTTCTTGTGGTGGAAATGTTTTTGATGTCTGCTAATTCGATTTGCAAGGAAAAGAAAGTATGTTTTGCCGTTTCAACGAAAGAAAACGATTGAGTAATGCCAAAGTTATGTTTGAATTAATTATGACTTAAAAAGTTATCATAGGTTAGGCCTACACATATAAACATAAACTTGTTCAGCAATCAGCATATCAAAAAAATGACATGGTCAACAATTAGTAATTAGTGGGGAATGATCACTGGAACAAGGTCATATCAGTGGACTACTGAGCATAGCATGATGTTTGGTTGCCTGTGAGTACATAATTGATATGTTGATAACAGATCTAATAATGTTGTAGAATCAAAATCTTCATTATATGGACCACATTGAAGTCAAAGTAATTATCTATCCTATCCTGTATCGTTTTATGGATAAAATTGACTCAAAATGTTATTGATGATATTATTGCTATCTTTAACATCAGTTTTGTCTTTTCAACGGGAAAAATCCGATGGAAAATAAAGTTTTTAGGGCTAGCTATAATATTGAACAATATATCCCATATTTTGACATGCACTTATAGAAAATAAATAAATTATTGTCTTACTTTATAAATTATAAATACTGTAAAATGACACATAACTAAAGTGAGGCCACTTTCTATCTTTTTTTTATTTGATTCATAAAATTACATTCAACAAAATGATTGAAGACTGAGAAAACACATAGTGCAGACTATTACAGAATGGAGTAGGTAAGATGCCATGTCCATAGCTTTGCAGGAGTTTCGGACTAACAATCAACACATTCAAAAAATACAGTTTAAAAGTGAAGATTGTAGTGAATGATCAGTCCATTATCAGGTGCTTGCCACTATCTACTTTATAGTAAACTATACATTGCGAAATAATATAAAATCATTTTAAAATAAAATGTGCATGTAAGTTGAGTTTACATAGCGAATTAACTAACAACTGCAGTGAATTTTTTGATTTTAATAATAAACATGGGTAAAAAGCAGTAAAGACAAAAATACAGAACAATTTGGAGTAATGAATTAAAGAGTTGACAGGAGTTATAGGAGTTAATGTTTTTTTGCTGTTTCAGTGTGCATGTTCTCACCATTGATGGTTTGGTGAACTGTCATGTAACATGGATGTAAGCGTGATCCTAAAAATGCCTTTCACGGTGACCCAAACTATTTACAAGACCTCTTCTGCATTGAGGCTGGCCTTCTCTTTTAAAGGGAATTTTTATTGAAATCGAACATTTTGCAAAAACAAACAAGGAAAACAGCAGTATAACAAAGTTGAAACTCCATTCAAATACATAATGTAGCTAATTTAGAGAAATGATATATAGATTCATGTAATATGTCTTATTTGTTTTCGAAACATAATGGACTGTGCAATAACCATGATATATTCGTGGAAAGGCCAAATTTAATTATAGTTAAGTTGTGAGAGTAACTTACATTTCAATGTATGCCATATATGAGTTTAGTTGATTTACACCTACTTTTCGTTATTTACCATGTTTACATGTACAACTTTGTAAAAACAAAGTATAACCAGGTATTCAAGATGAGCATAATGATGACAGGAGCCAAACTCATTTAAACTTTCCATAGCTGTAGTTTTCGCAGTTGATTGCATATATGAGAAGGACTTTAAAGTAAATTGCATTGATCCAATTATTGCAATTGCACTCAGGCCAGAATCCACAAAAACACTGTCAATTTATGTGCATACCTGCGTCTATGAGAAGAACTATGAGAGAGGGATACCTCGCCCAACAAAGTGCTGACTGCTGATGAAATACCCGATTTTTATTTTTTTAAATTTTTGCAGCATGATACCAGCTGATACTGAATCACAGTATAATACATTATTTGGATGTTTGCACTATATAATTTGGACATTTTGAGGAAAATACCATAAAACGTTGGACACATTTCAAGAAGTGCGTTGTACTCCTCGAGAAGGTCAAAATAAGATTGTAATAAACTAGCCTCCTTCACTGTCCAATCACAGACACCGTTATAAAAGCCTTTGGTATTAGGCAAAGTCCATAAAACTTTGTCCCAGTACAGTTGCCACCTGTCCTGCAAATAGATAGGACAAAATTTTCCTTATCAGCAGGCATTTGTCCTATCCCATACATTTTTGTACCACTGTAAATCCTCGTTTGGTTCTTCTTCATCATCACTGTCTTCTTTGGGTTCTTTCATAACTGCAATAAAATGACACAATCACCTGGTAAATAAGTGGCCTTTAAAAAATATTAAGGAAATAGTGCCTAGATCTAAAACATGTGTATTGTAATCATGTTAGATGCCTCTGCACTGTGTCCAGACAGAGTACCAATCATTTTAAAGACTAAATTTTCTAAACGCATTCTTGCCTTCACTTTACAATGTGTAAAATGTGTATAACTACTAAACATATTGAGAGATAATAGCCACAGAACATTTAATTGATGTTTTGGAATTTGATATGAAACGTTTAGCTTCTAAACATATTGACAAAGTGAAAGCAATAATACAGTACCGGTATGTTCAATAGCTAAACACAGTTTATACATTATAATGCTGGCCTTTACAACAAATCTATAGGCCTAACCAGTATAGGACTCAATTAAAGAAAACAAAATTCAGTCAGTTTCTGCTTTGCTATTCACCTAAAAAAACTTGATTAAACTTTAAATAACGTGCATTGTATTGACACATTAGGAAACTACACAATTATTTTGATTTCTTTAAGGGCTGGGGTATGAACGTTTGGACAGTATTTATTGTGGGACATTAGAGCACATCAGACCTATCGAATTGCATTCTGAATACGAAGAATGTCATTCTGATATCAAATAATTTTGATTTTTGAAATTCGCAATTTAATACACATTTTATGGCAAATCATTAAAATTGATATTTTGATATTTAACAGTACTTGAAGTAAACTTTATAAATCTGATGATTTATACTTAAAGTGTATGTAGGTGGGATGAAAAGCCGACAGTCAATTGAAAATTTTGACCTTTCATATTGAAGATATGGATTTTTTCCCCAAAACACCAAAAAAATTAGGTCTTTTGGGAAAAAATCCATATCTTCAATATGAAAGGTCAAAATTTTCAATTGACCGTCGGCTTTTTCCTCCCTGCTTCATACACTTTAAGAATATGTCATTAGATTTATATAATTTACTTCGAGGACTGTTATATATCAACAATTTGAAAAATATCAAATTTTTCTAATTTGTCATAAAATTTGTATATATTGTAATTTTCAAAAAAATGAAAATTATTTGATATCAGAAAGACATGCTTCGTATTCAGAATGCAATTCGATAGGTCTGAGGTACTCTTATGTCCCACAAAAAATACTATCGAAACGCAATAAACGCTCATTTTAGATCCCTTAATAATATTTTTGATATTTTTAATAATGTTTTCTTTTATGTTCACCTCATATAGGTCTGTAATATATAACTGCATCAAAATGATTGGTATACCTAATCATTTCTACTGTGATTTTATACGAGACTGACACATCAAAAGGCAGTATCCGAATATCCCAATTTATAGAATAAAAAGTAAAAAACAAAACATCTGGTCATTTTCGAGAGGATTCAATCATGCGTTTGGAAGATACAGGCTTTTCAATGAATAGCAAAACTGATGTGTACCAATCATTTTGATACAGCCTATCTAGATCATTTTGTTCAATTTGTAGGAAAACAGGATCTATCTTATCATTATATGGCACCTTTCTGATTTACACCATGTAGTCATGTTAGTAGAATGAAAAGACATTCACATATATCTTTACTTTTTTGTCTATACAAAAAAGGATTTATTCTTATTATCGGTAGTTTTCTGATTTAACTAAAGAATTCGTCAGATCGTTACAATCTATAATCAGAATTAATCTTTTTATGCATCTAAAAGTCACTGGTCTTTGGTAAAAAGTGTTTTGTCAACTTTCAAGTTACATTATAAATGTACAATGTTTTCTGCCAGAAATGTTATAAAATCATTTTTGACCTAGAGACTACATTAATTTTGTATTTTGAAGAAAATCAAAAGCTTTTCTGTGCTTGTTCATTTGGTGTGATCTTTAATGTATAAATTGGAAATGATATTTAATGTATCAAGGCGGGCAAATAAAGATGGAATAAAAGTCTCCTATATTGGCAGTCAATTATTCTACAGGCATATCAGTGGAATAATGGAATTTTGCATTTTGTTTCCTGTCTGGGATACAGAAATGAAACCTATATAAAATCAATAATTCAAATTGCATACCTTGTGATTTGCTGTGATGTGCATGATCTTTATACCTGCCATCCACCGAGTCTTCATTTTCTTCATTGCCTTAAAGGTAAAATGATAAAGATAATTGATATTATACAGAAATTAAAAGTATTAATTGCACCCCTAACTCAGACATGGGATTCCCACCAATTTAAGCCTGTTCACTCTAAGAAATATTAAAAAGTTCTAAAAAGGTTCTAAAGTTGTCCATGTCCTCTCTCAGAAGAACCCTTAGAGGTTCTCTAAAGAACCAAAAATGGTTCCAAAACCATCTAAAATTGCCCCAAAATGTGATTCAGAACCATTTTGGTTCCTTGAAAACCTTTAAGGGTTCTCCAAAATTAAAGAACTATTTTAGAGGTTCAAGAGGGATGGTTCTCATGAGAGGAAAAACAAGGTTCTGTCTAGAACATTTATTTCTTAGAGTGTATTTGCTTGCCATGGAAGAAAAATCGAAATAATAGCAGTGGGAATTCTCAAGAAGATAATTGTGTTCATTTGAAATGACTAATTGGATTCAAATAAACAATCTTGGTTTAACTTTTCCTATTTACTATTGTCCCAAGATTTCAACGAAATCCCCCCCAATTCCCATGTTGTTGTTTTTCAATGAAATTCTGACCTGGGAATTCACAAGTAAGCACACACTAAGGCGGTGTAGTTAATTTTTGGAATAAGATTCCTTAATTTGTCATATTACTTTCAAAAACATGCTCTGTCACCCAAAGACATGCTTTGTTCCAATTTGCTCTGTAATACAATTCAATTTTAACAGTAACTTTCATTTATGACTTATTCCATTTTGTTTTTAAATATTAAAGTAATTTAAAACTAGACAGTTCTCACACATGACCTTTTAATTTAACTCAAATTTCCCTCTCACTCAAAAAGTTGCTGTTGATAAATTGCAATGTTAATTCTTATACATATAATAAAAAAGGGATTCATGCATGCTGCAGTTTATAACTTTATTGTTATTAAAATATTTATTATTATTATTATTATTATTATTATTATTATTATTATTATTATTACTATTATTATTATTATTATTATTTCTATTTATATTATTATTATATTGAATCGACAGCAAACCATGTTTCAAAGTAGAAAATACCATTTAAATTTCATTTCAAAGTTTTTTAATTAATACAGAATATCACAAACACTACGTGTATAATAACCATGCAGTACTGTAAGAACTTCGTGAATAGTTTTTTTTGGTTAAAAAGCTTTGGCAAAACATAGGCCTACACATCAAACCTCACTGTAATTTACAGTTAACAGGAACAAATTAAATTGTAACAACAAAAGAAGACCTTACCTCTATAGAGTGGTTTTAGCTATGTGTAGCATGTTAGCCAATGCCTCATCTGAATCTTGACCACCTTTATACACTACTCCGGCCATCCCATCTTTCCCTCTTCCACATCATCTTCACCTCACAACGTCGTTACCCCAGTCAATAAAATTCCTTTCTCATTTGGTGCTAGTCTGCTACAATATTTTGTCCTCCTCTATTCCACTTATTGTATATCCATTTTTCACGTTACTTCATTTCCTAACACTTGCAAATATAATGATAAATATTTCCTCCTCCTCTAGTTAGTATCTCCATTTTTCATGTGACTTCTTTTCCTAACACTTCCAAGTATGTAAACAAGTTTAAAGTCACAGATCCCCGGGCACAGATCTTTAAATTATATACTTAGTACATGCACACCCCCACCAGTTTATACACACACATACTATTTCCCCACATAAGCTATAAACATGATAAAGGTCGGTCAAGATCAACTAAGGCCAAAGCTGGGGTATGCTGTGGTAATTAGGGTAGATCAGTATCTTCTACTGGGTAGATACATCAAAGTGACAGGTGGGATTTGGAGAGCTGTCAAATGGATACTAATGACTGTAAGTCTAGCTACAGTTATCTTATCAAAAATCCTTACAAATATTTCCTCATGTAAAAATTGGGGAAGTTAATACCAATTATATTTTGTAACTATCTTGCAAATTACAGCAACATAACTTATTTCATTTTCCTGTAAGTGCGAGTCAAAATTGGTCCATCGCCACAGTGCGCTTAATTGCCAGTGGCTGAGTTCAGCACTGCTCAAGAATGGCACAAAATTTTCATGTCAATAATTTCAGGTGAAAAACGTGGCCTACTGAGCTGAAATTTGGCAGAGTTGCCAGAAATACCTCTATCATACCCTCTGTAAAAAGGTTAAAATATTGAACAAGTAGATCTCGACTTACAAATTAAATCACCAGCTTCCCTTTGGAATTTCCATACTCCTTTCAAATCATGCTAAGAAGACACCTTTCTGAACATAAATGTGAAGTTTCGTGCTCATTTGATGTATTTTTCACCTGATTTCAACCCTAAACGTTTTCTTATATTTAGGCCCATACCATCTACAACTTGCTGCTGGCTATACCTTGTTTAGAACTTTCAAAAGAAGTACCTGAATGTGCAACCATAACTGTTTCAAAATAGCCCGCGAAAGTCATGCAGGTAACTCCGAGGTCATGTATTGAATTGTTTTGAATGAGGAATACTACGGGAACCAGCACCTTTTGTTAGAAGTCACACATGAGCATGATGAGTGAAGTGGATAACCTCTATTGTTGTGAATGAGTCAGTGACCTTCAATGACACTAAAGATTTAATTTGCATACACCTACTAATTGGTCATATTAAACCCAATAACATCGACATTTTTGGTTGTGAAAAAAAAAGTTTACCTGGACTCAGTGCAATTTTGATTTTGTGCCATATCGGCCATCTTGGATGATTTTTGGCAAATGTTCGCTAAATGCATGATTTCAATGCCTCGGTTTGAAAAAATAATTTATGCCATTGACTAGTAAAGTGCCATTTCATAAGAAACCCTTTGATACTTTCACAATATGCTTGTTTCATGTTTGCATATATGTTAAAATAAAGAAATATATAAAGGTAAATATATGCTTATGCTCCCAATTGATATTTTTGGACCTTGTCATTTTATTTCGTTCCAATGACCGGTCAGAATGGGAAACTTTGAAAATTCATAATTCGAAAAGTTTTTGACCGATTTTGACCATTTAACCACCAAAATACTTCTATTGATGAGTTCTATCCAGAAAAGAATCTTTTGTAGCAATAGGGGCAACATGAAATTTTGATGATTATCCCTACTACAAGGAACAGCTTGAAGGTGCTGATACAAAGACTGTCTTTAAGACCGTAAACACACTGTTAAATAGGACAAACAAGGTGCTACCTGATGTTCATAATGATGCTGGTAAACTGGCCAATGAATTTGGTGAATTCTTTTCCACCAAGGTGTCCAAGATATATCAGAGTATTAGCCTGGAAGGAAAATGCCATAACATTGTACGGCCAAGCGGTTTTGCTGGCTCCATCATGCCGCTCGCCGCCTGGGCTAGCACTACCAATGTGGAGTCCATTTCATTGATTTATCTTTCTAGGTGATGTATGATGTGAATTTGTAAGCACTGGTATATAGGACTAATTGGATTTAAGTCTGATGGCTTAGGAAACCTGACCACTAGCCATGCTTCGAGAAATCGGCCCATATTGTTCCGCTTGCAAAAGCATTTAATAAAAAAGAATAGTTTGCCATAAAGAAGACTTATTTTGTACTGTTACCTATGTAACAAAACATCCAAAACAATGCAACTTTTCTTTTATCATTTCAATTTATTTTTGCTAAAGGAACAATTTGAGACCAGTTAAAATTGGGCCATATTTCAATTATTGCAAACTGCCCTAGGCCAAATATTTGACCATTGACCTTTTGCCTATAACTCACGAACTATAATGTCGGATACTGGTCAAACTATACTTTTGAATCCTTATGATGATATCAATACATTGGTATGGTTGTTAACAAGATTTGACTAACCTTGAAATTTCACCCCTGCATAAGCAGCCATTTTGGATTTATGCAAATTAGGCACTGTTCCACTATTTGGATATAAAACTACTGACCAGAGAGTAGATATAAGGCTACTGGCATTTGACAGGTGTTTCCCCCTCACACACACACACTACCCACACCTGACCGGGGGCACTCCAACTTTGGAGGTGACGCGTATGTAGGGCTGTTAAGACCCCCCTTTTCAGCATCGCTGTCACCCAAATACCCCATATTTTTTTACGAACACATGCCCTGTCACCCAAAGACCCCCTATTTTTCCATTTGATCTGTCACCCAAAGATCCTTACAAGTTCAATTTGAATAGCAATTTTCAATTATCACTGATTTTGTTACTTATTTTGAAAAAACAAAGAAATTTGAAGTCATTTAGAACTAGAAATTCGATTTTCGAGGTTTCTGTGGCGCTGTTTCGGCTCTCAACCAAAGATTCCATTTAAAAAAAGGTCAGTTTCTCACCCAATGACCCCATATTTTTTACATTTTGCTCTCACCGAATGCCAACAATCATGCTCTCACCCAATGACCCCATATTTTTTGCATTTTGCTCTCACCGAATGCCCCTTAGTGCGAAAGTGCCAGCCCTACACCTATATCCATTTCATATTGAAGTGCCCCCCGTGCCACACATCATACAGTGTTTCAAGTTACTCACATCTTTCCGCCGATGAACTACTGGCCGACTATTGACGATTCCATATAGGTCACTAATATTTTCTCGTTTACTACGTATAGGTACACACTGATTTCCGTTCTGTTTGTCTACATATGTCAGGCATAATAAGAAAGTTACAGATAGAACCTGTACCAATATCATCAATCGTAACATCCAAACCATATTATAATATCCTAAAAATGACATATCGGAAAATAAGCCTGCTTGGAAACGATCTTTATCCGTGCTGATTTGCTCTCGAGGATTTGCCACTACGGATAGCAGGCAAGCAAGACAATGTAATATTATATTATCACTATGAACCACAATGGCCTCATCCCAATGGCATACTTTCAATAACCTTAATTAAATAGTCATAGTGCACGATTTGACCTCAAATTGCGGAGTATGAGGTTTTGTACTCAAATTTTCTAAGGTCATTCAATGAATGTACAAATGTATTGGGGTTTAAGAACTGTGCCCTGATAGATGAGCATGTTGTGGATCCTATATGCATACAACTTTTCCAGGCTATGTCCATGACAGTTCTTTGTCATATGAATACAATATTTTTCACCCGTGAATTTTCAAGGCTGAATGCACAAAGGTCCTTTGACCATGAGCTTCTACGACCTTCTACGGAACGCTGCACACGGAAAAGTATATACAAGTGCAATTGAAAAGAATGGGGTTGTAAATCCATAATACAATAGATTATCAAAATCTATGATAATACCGGAGTCAAAAATAAACAAGAATTGTCTTTAAAAAAAGACAAGTTCACGGATCAGGTGTATAGTACTTTGAGCTACTTTGGTCTAACATTTTAATATTCATATCTAACCTACTCTGCACTTACGACAATAAATAAATGATAATAAGCTTAATAATGATACCTGCGTCTTGACTCCGGAAAACAATTTTTTTTAAACCTCATTCTGCATTTAGGTTTTTAAGCCACCAACAGGATCTCATTTTGCATTAAGGTTTTTAAGACACCTACAGGAAACAAATTTGGCTATAACTACGAAGAAAACTGTAAAATGTCCACTATTATTGCATGTTGCCAATATCTGAAATTTGTTGAATATATTTTTCTATACAGATGCAAGATGCCTTATCACTAAAGTAAACAAATTACACAGCCATTATGGTCTTGCTGGCTTTTTTCAGGATATTTGTCTCATAGACCTGCTTTTATGAACACCAATTCTTATTTTGTAACAGAATTATATTCAGGTTT